>NC_133123.1:223958628-224266914 GCF_033568475.1 Henckelia pumila | reverse complement strand
GTTCCTAGTCGATTGAGTCGTCCATTAATAAGGATAAGGATCGCTCGAGATTGAGACTAGCATTTGCGATGCCGAGTACCACGTTTCATTGGTATGGAACATAGAGATGTTCAAAGCATGCAAATGGATATTCATACGATGAATGATCGAACTACCCTATCCGGACTTTCCAAGTGGTTATCACTTATCGAGTGGATAAAGTCCGCGGTTTTGGTTGTACACCATTAGTCCTTACTACTTGAAACATCATTGAGACTCTATATTCTAGTACTGTACTTTGACTCGTTTACCGACTCTATTGGGGTCATCAGGTGTCGGGATTGGGTGCAGTTACGACACATATAGGAGTCGATGCTTTGTTGTCAAGGATTCACCACATACTTGCAAGTGTGGATATCCTATGCAATCTGAGGAGATATTAGTGTGACGAATCTCTGGCCAGAGTACATGATGTGTTTTAAGAAATGGTTTCTTAGTAGCACATGCGATGTCACTATTTGATCTTCAAGATGCATTGCATAGTTATCGAATCTCGAACGACTCTCGATTTACCAATGGTTGTTGATTCGATCGGGATATATGGATGAAGGGACCGTACTGTACGCTAACCAAAATCTATTGGTTCTTGCAGGCACTATCAGTGATACCTAGGGAATCATGGGGAGATGTTGCTAGGCGCTCTTACCATGATTCGATGGACAAGTCGGAAATTTTTGTTCCGAGTCACAAGGAGTTGTGAGCCCACGGCTAGCTGTATCCCTGAACCATTGAGGGTCACACAGAGTAATGGATTTTTAATCCCCGTTGAGATAGTTAAATTTAAAGAGTTAAATTTAATGAATAAAGAAGTGGGACTTCTTATATCAGAGTAGAGGAGTAAGATTTCCTAAAATGACATAGTGATGGGCATTTTTGGAAATCACTGAATTCGGATTCAGAAAAATTTATCTTGACTTTAAAAGATGCAGAAATGGTTTCTGTGCACATTGGTGAAATTGGTTTATCAATCTGAGTCACGATGAATTTTATATTAATTTCTGAACATGCGGGCTTTGCTTGTCAGGCTTGAACTTATGACTAATGGGCCCTAAGCTGTTAGCAGCCCACATTATAAATAAGTTATTGCAGTACAAAAATTACACAACAGAGGCTCACAATTTTCGAAAAACCCTAGCTGTGTTTTTAAAAAGTGGCCGCCCCCTTTCTCCCCTCTCTGCTCGAAAATTCCAGCCTGTGAATTTTGAATTTGCAGTCTGGTTTAACGGATCAAATTCGTTAATTCTCTTCGTAGAAACTTCTGATAGATTTTCTAGTGCAATCTATCAGAGGGATTAAATTTCCGTTCGTGGACCTGATTGAAGAATTGTTCGTCCATCAGTTCCTGGGATATACAACAAGAGCAGAGTAATCTGTTGGTGTCCATAATCTCGATTCGAGATTGGAGGTAAAAATTTATAATTGTTATTTAATTTTTACACACACAATTTAATCGTAAAGTTTTGATACCCATGATATGGAAACGTTCCATATAAAATTTTAAAACTTCCGCTGCACCGGGTATCAATTCTGATTGATCTGATCACCGTTTTCCAACAGTGGTATCAGAGCCAGGTTGCTCAGATCAAGCGATTAAATTAATCGATTGTACAAAAATTTTTAAGCCTCGGTTTTTGAAACAAAATAATTTTTTTTTTAAAATAAAATTTTTTTCGGGCAAAACACGGGCAGCGAGGGTCGCTGCCCAGGGCAGCGCCATGGGCGGCGACGTGATCGCTGCCCAGGGCAGCGATCGTCGCTGCCCTAGGGGCAGCGACGGGCAGCCCGGCCCGAGCCCCTTTGGGGCGCGGGCAGCCCGGGAAAATTAATTTTTATTTTTAAATTAAAATTTTAATATGTTAAAATTCTATTTTTGGTCCGATCGAAAATTGTTTTGATTGGTCCACGAGGCGTCGGATCGAATTGTTCGAGTTCGAAAATTTTAAAATTGATTTTTGGATAAATTTGAATTTTTGGAAAATTTATATATTTTATCCGTTAAATCAGATTTTATGAAATTAATTATTTTTGGTACGATTGATGATAAGATATGATCTTATGAAAATATTGAGTAAAATATGATTTTATGTATAAAATTGGATTTTATATGTAAAATATGATTTTATTTGATAAAAAGATAAAATATGATTTTGTATGTAAAATAAGATTTTATATATGGAATATGATTTTATTCTTTTAATTTAAATTGCCATTGCATGTTATCCAATAAATTAATTTTGAATTAAATATTATTGGATAAGGATGATCGATTGCCATGACCAATTTTGTAGGTGTATGTTAGGAATTTACATTTGTTTGTATTGTTGTTGGATTTATTAATGGGCCTGGTTTATGGCCCAATATGAATTGTCATATGTAATAAAAGTGGGCCTGGTTTATGGCCCGTTCCCACCCCTTAAAATGTATCCCCTTTGTCATAGTTATTTATTGTAAATACATTAGACTTAGTGGGAGATGAAGATTTGAAGACGGAGGTGGGCCCAGCAGACAATAAAGACTGAAGAAATGTAAATTGGAAGCTCAATGTAATAGGATTGCATTGCATACCTGCATATTACCTAGGATTGGACTTAGACTCGTGATTGGCAACCACGGGTCGATTAGAAATGGAATCGATCATCCTATATAATATATGATATTATCGTAGTATGCATGTTTTAGACTAAATTGTATGAATCCCGCAAGCATACAAATTTTTAAATGATGAGACAAATTTTCAAAATTAAAATCCCTCATTTTAAATATGATTTAAAATTGATATCAAGATAAATAAAGGAAATTTAAATATTGTTTAAATGTTCCTACCTTCTATCAACGATCAATGTATGAGATGCTACCCGCGGATACGGTCCGGCTCATATTATTGGGGGGGCCCGTTCGTCGGAAAGCTGTACATTGGATCGACACATGTTGTAAGTTGGGTGGAACTCCCATGGGATCGGCTCATATTATTGGGGGATCCACATGGCGACCGTACATCACAACTTAATATTGATGGGTCATCTTGACATGTCACAATAAACGGCGTCATATTATTGGGCCCTTATTGGACATGAGGTAAAAACGTGGAGGTTGCTTTGGAAGCAATTGGGCTCTACCTTTTGAAAATTATGGTTGGCTGATATTATTCGGGACCATAGTTTGTCAATTGGACTCCATGTTCCCACTAAGGAAAACAGTTTCCCGTTTTCACTAGAGGGTAGTGAAATCGTTAAAATAGTGGGAGTGAGATTCATAAAATAAATTTCGCCTATTTTATGTCTTAGTAAATTAATTAAACAATCACTGATAATTGTCTGTTTCTTTTCAGTATTTCATAAAGATGAATTCGCGCAATCCACTATTCTCTATTCTCGAACAAAATAAACTGACTGGCGCAAACTATACGGAATGGTTCCGTAAGTTGAAGATTGTCTTGACCTCGAAGAAGATGCTCTACGTGTTAGAAAAATCTCCTCCGAAAGAAGCACCAGCTGATATAAGTCCGAAAGAGTTGGCCAAACTTGATAAATGGTGGGACCATGATATCAAGGCCAAATGCTATATGCAAGCCTCGATGTCTGATGAACTCCAGAGGCGATTTGAGGACACCGTGAATGCTGCTGACATTCACGTACAACTCAAGGAACTTTTTGGGGCTCAAACGAGAGCTGAAAGGTTCGCTACTGTAAAAGAGCTAATGACGTGTCGCATGCGTGAAGGGACTTCGGTCCATGATCATGGGGTACGAGTGATTTGGCTCATACAGAAGTTGGTAACGCTTGATTTGGTGTTGGAGCATGAACTCAACGTGGACTTATTACTTCTCTCTCTTCCTTCTTCGTTTGACGGATTTGTGGTGAATTTCAATATGAACAAGATAGAGGCCTCCCTTGAAGAGATGGTCAATATGCTTGTAACATATGAAGCCACTTTAAAGAAGGATAAACCAGTTCTCTTGGTGGGCTCCTCTTCTTCAGCTAAGAAGGGGCCAAGTACAAAGGGTAAGAAACGTTCTGCCCCACCCAAGAAAACCGGACCCGAGAAGAAGAACAAGACAAAGGCTTCAAACATGGAAAAGTCCAAGGATGTTTGCCATCACTGCAAGAAACCCGGTCATTGGAAACGTAACTGCAAGGAATATCTAGAGCAGTTGCGAACTGCGAAGGGTATGTTCTATATTGAAATAAATGTTTCACTTAATACTACTTCTTGGGTATTGGATACCGGATGTGGATCTCACATTTGCAATGATTTGCAGGTGATGACAAGAAGTCGCAAGCTTAGAATGGGTGAGACCCAGCTGAGACTCGGAAATGGTTTTAGAGTTGAAGCTAAAGCTGTGGGAGATGTTTATTTAATTTTGCAGAACGATTTTAAGTTACTTTTGAGAGATGTTTTATTTGTTCCAGATTTGATTAAAAACATTATTTCTGTTTCTATGCTTGATAGAGATGGTTTTTCTTGCAATTTTGTGAATGAGATTTGCAATATTTACAAGAATGAATGTTTGATTGGAAATGGACAACTTGAAAACGATCTATATAACTTAAAATTAAAAGACGTTCCAATAAATTATGTTGATAAACCAGTAACAACAAACAAAAGGAAAATCGATAGTCAAAACCCGGCAAACCTTTGGCATGCTAGGCTAGGTCATATTTTCTCAAGGAGGATGAACAAGCTAGTGGGAGAGGGCATGTTTGATATGTCTGATATTAACTCTCTACCTACTTGTGAGTCCTGCCTGAAAGGAAAAATGACTAAATCTCCTTTTAAGGGGAAACCTGAGCGTAGTCAAATTCTGTTGGATTTGATCCATACAGATGTTTGTGGTCCATTTAGAATTGGTACTCAATTTGGACACACCTACTTCATTACCTTTACAGATGATTATTCAAGGTATGGTTATTTATATTTAATGAAATATAAGTCTGAAGCATTTGAAAAGTTCAAAGAATTCAAGGCTGAAGTAGAAAACAAGCTAGGTAAAAGTATTAAAGCACTTCGATCGGATCGAGGTGGAGAATACTTAAGTACCGAGTTTTTGGACTATCTGAAAGAGAATGGGATTCTCTCTCAGTGGACTCCTCCTATGACACCTCAGCTGAATGGTGTATCGGAGCGTCGTAATCGAACTTTGTTGGACATGGTTCGATCCATGATGAGCTTCACTGAGCTTCCACCTTCGTTTTGGGGCTACGCGCTTGAAACGGCGGTGTTGTTGTTGAACAACGTCCACACCAAAGCAGTGGAAAAAACACCATATGAGTTATGGAATGGCAAAGCTCCTAAGTATTCGTACTTGAGGATTTGGGGATGTCCTGCTTACGTGAAGCAGACAGTGGGAGATAAGTTGGATAGTCGATCCACCTTATGTTATTTTGTAGGGTATCCGAAGAATTCAATCGGATATTATTTCTATCATCCTGCTGAAACAAAGGTGTTTGTTTCAAGGAATGCCACCTTCTTGGAGAAGGAGTTCTTATTGGATAAGAAAGGCGAAATGATGGAACTCGAAGAAATTCGAGAAACCCCCCGAAATACAAAATAATGATCCTACACCTCAGGAACCAATGATGGACACGCCTATACCTAGAAGATCCGAGAGGACTTCTAGACCTCCTATTCGATATGGTCTTCTTCTTGAAGGGGATCAAGATGAACCCGATGTTGGATGTGATCCAAGAAACTTCAAGGAAGCAATTTTTGATGCGGATTCAAATTTATGGCTTGAAGCTATGCAGTCGGAAATAGATTCGATGCATAAAAACCAAGTTTGGTCTTTAGTAGATCCTCCCGATGGAATTGTTCCAATAGGGTGTAAATGGATCTACAAGAGAAAGCTTGGGCCTGATGGTAAGGTATTGACCTACAAGGCACGATTGGTGGAGAGAGGTTATACTCAAAGACAAGGAGTTGACTATGATGAAACCTTTTCACCAGTTGCAATGTTCAAGTCCATAAGAATCCTTATTGCCATAGCTGCTTGGTATGACTATGAGATATGGCAAATGGATGTGAAGACTGCATTTCTTAATGGAAACATTAAGGAAGAGATCTATATGACGCAGCCTGAGGGATACACATCCATGGGAAGTGAGCATAAGGTATGCAAGCTTCAGAGATCAATCTATGGTCTCAAACAAGCATCAAGAAGTTGGAACCAGAAATTTGATGAAACAATAAAAGATTTTGGTTTCATCAAGAACCCGGAGGAACCGTGCGTGTACAAGAAAGTAGTTAAGGATGCTGTGACATTCTTAGTACTTTATGTTGATGACATCCTACTCATTGGGAATGACGTAGGGATGTTGCAGTCGACAAAGATATGGTTATCAGGTAGATTCTCGATGAAGGATTTGGGTGAGGCATCCTATATTCTAGGGATACAGATCTATAGAGATAGATCTAAGAGAATGATAGGACTCACTCAAGAAACCTACATCGACATCATATTGAAAAGATTTTCAATGGATGGGTCCAAGAGAGGACATCTACCTATGTGTCATGAAGTTTCTCTATCCAAGTCTATGTGTCCCAAGACTGATGAAGAGATAGAGAAAATGACACATATACCATATGCGTCAGCCATTGGTAGTATCATGTATGGGATGATATCTACCAGACCGGATGTAGCATTTGCTCTGAGTGTCACGAGCAGATATCAAGCTAATCCCGGTCAAATGCATTGGAAAGCCGTGAAGGACATTCTTAAGTACTTACGAAGGACTAAGAATATGTTCATGGTATATGGAGGAAGAGAACTGAAATTGGAAGGCTATACCGACTCTAGCTTCCAAAGTGACGTGGATGACTCGAAGTCAACCTCTGGATTTGTGTTCATGCTCAATGGTGGTGCTGTCTCTTGGAAGAGTTCCAAGCAGGACACCACAGCGGATTCCACCACTGAGGCAGAATACATTGCAGCATCAGCTGCTGCTAAAGAGGCCGTTTGGATGAGGAATTTCGTCCAAGAGTTGGGCATCATTCCTGAAGTTGTTGGTCCAGTCCCGGTGTACTGTGACAACATGGGTGCCGTTGCTCAGGCAAAGGAAACAAGGTCTCATCAAAGATCCAAACACGTACTGAGGAAATGCCACATCATCCGGGAGATCGTGGAAAGAGGAGACATTACTGTCGAGAGAGTGGCCTCTGCAGACAATATCGCTGATCCACTTACTAAGCCCTTGCCAGGACCATTATTTGACAAACATCACGAAGCAATGGGACTACGTAGTATGACTAGTTGGCTATAGGGCAAGTGGGAGATTGAAAGAGTGGGTGCCCGGTGAGCCAACTTGTGGCTAAGGGCTTTGATGACTCTTTGTATAAACAATCTTTTGTTTAATATAATTTATACTTTTATAAAGGCGTTTACTTTATCTTTTATCATATTATTATGTTGTGACATACTATAAGATGTTTAGATGAAGACCTTGAATATACTATAGTGTATGTAAGATGTGGTGGCACATGGGGATGGCTATCATGAAACACATCTTATAGTCACTGTATATTCTAAACAGTTCCTAGTCGATTGAGCCGTCCGTTAATAAGGATAAGGATCGCTCGAGATTGAGACTAGCATTTGCGATGCCGAGTACCACGTTTCATTGGTATGGAACATAGAGATGTTCAAAGCATGCAAATGGATATTCATACGATGAATGATCGAACTACCCTATCCGGACTTTCCAAGTGGTTATCACTTATCGAGTGGATAAAGTCCGCGGTTTTGGTTGTACACCATTATTCCTTACTACTTGAAACATCATTGAGACTCTATATGCTAGTACTGTACTTTGACTCGTTTACCGACTCTATTGGGGTCATCAGGTGTCGGGATTGGGTGCAGTTACGACACATATAGGAGTCGATGCTTTGTTGTCAAGGATTCACCACATACTTGCGAGTGTGGATATCCTATGCAATCTGAGGAGATATTAGTGTGACAAATCTCTGGCCAGAGTACATGATGTGTTTTAAGAAATGGTTTCTTAGTAGCACATGCGATGTCACTATTTGATCTTCAAGATGCATTGCATAGTTATCGAATCTCGAACGACTCTCAATTTACCAATGGTTGTTGATTCGATCGGGATATATGGATGAAGGGACCGTACTGTACGCTAACCAAAATCTATTGGTTCTTGCAGGCACTATCAGTGATACCTAGGGAATCATGGGGCGATGTTGCTAGGCGCTCTTACCATGATTCGATGGGCAAGTCGGAAATTGTTGTTCCGAGTCACAAGGAGTTGTGAGCCCACGGCTAGCTGTATCCCTGAACCATTGAGGGTCACACAGAGTAATGGATTTTTAATCCCCGTTGAGATAGTTAAATTTAAAGAGTTAAATTTAATGAATAAAGAAGTGGGACTTCTTATATCAGAGTAGAGGAGTAAGATTTCCTAAAATGACATAGTGATGGGCATTTTTGGAAATCACTGAATTCGGATTCAGAAAAATTTATCTTTACTTTAAAATATGCAGAAATGGTTTCTGTGCACATTGGTGAAATTGGTTTATCAATCTGAGTCACGATGAATTTTATATTAATTTTTGAACATGCGGGCTTTGCTTGTCAGACTTGAACTTATGACTAATGGGCCCTAAGCTGTTAGCAGCCCACATTATAAATAAGTTATTGCAGTACAGAAATTACACAACAGAGGCTCACAATTTTCGAAAAACCCTAGCTGTGTTTTTAAAAAGTGGCCGCCCCCTTTCTCCCCTCTCTGCTCGAAAATTCCAGCCTGTGAATTTTGAATTTGCAGTCTGGTTTAACGGATCAAATTTGTTAATTCTCTTCGTAGAAACTTCTGATAGATTTTCTAGTGCAATCTATCAGAGGGATTAAATTTCCGTTCGTGGACCTGATTGAAGAATTGTTCGTCCATCAGTTTCTGGGATATACAACAAGAGCAGAGTAATCTGTTGGTGTCCATAATCTCGATTCGAGATTGGAGGTAAAAATTTATAATTGTTATTTAATTTTTACACACACAATTTAATCGTAAAGTTTTGATACCCATGATATGGAAACGTTCCATATAAAATTTTAAAACTTCCGCTGCACCGGGTATCAATTCTGATTGATCTGATCACCGTTTTCCAACAAACAATCCCAAACAAAAATATGCACTTTCTTGAGATTTAAAACATACCTCTTGATTTTGCAATTAATTTTCTTCTGCCCCAATAATTACCCGCAAACTTAGCTATGGAAAATTGATTAGGATTTCAATCATTTTCCACGCCCGGATGGAGCTACAATTCCATTTAACCCGCAAACTTAGCTATGGAGCAATGATTAGGATTTCAATCATTGTCCAAACCCGGATGGAAACACTAATTTTTTAAAAAATTCAACCTTTTAGTAACCCCATGGAATACGCAAACTTAGTCAAAAATAAGGGATTAGGATTTCAATCCCTCACTCATAACCCAGATGGAGTTAACTTACGCTTACAACTTAAGTAAAAATTTTAAAGGTACGCCCAAAATCATGCATGCAATGTCCAACAACTATCAAGAATCCAAAACACTATCATGATCAACAAGCATCATTTTCTGTGCAATGGTCAAACAAACATGAACTTCATCAATTACATCGCTACACTACACCAGTATAACATGCGTGCTTAATATGATTCACGAGTCAACCAACAACTTTTCATGTTCAATCAAAAGCAAAAAATTTCCAAAAAACAATTTTTCTTTTCAACTCAATCATCATTGGCTAACATGCTTCATTCAACTCGCATTGACAACACCACCAACCTAATGATATGCATGATATGCATGACTACGAACTAGAAGCAAAGCACTAAACCAATGAATGCAAAACACAATGAAAAACAAAATGACAAACAAAAAAACACACACCAAAACACTCCCCCATACTTAGGCTAAGCATTGCCCCCAATGCTTCAGAGACACACAAACATAAAACCAACACAGAACGACAAACAAAAGCAATGCAAAACAAAAACAGAATTCACAAAACCGAAAGAAACTCCCCTGGTCTACGATGGTGCGTGAGCATCGGGATCCTCCTCATAATACTTCGGAGGCAACATGTGTCGTTCAGTGGGTGCGAACTGGAAAGGTGGCACTTGATAGGAAGGTGCTGGGGCGGCATATTGGAAGCAGAAAGGAGGCGGATATGGTACAGCAGCTGGTATGGACAAAGTGTCGAGCCTCAAATGAGTGGTAAGACCACTGAGTAGAGCATACATCCTGTTAAAATTGGCAGTAGCAGCAGCCAAAAATTCATTCTGAACATGAGCAAAAGCAGTAAGCTCATGAATGGCCTCAGGATATGGACGACTTCGGGGCTGCGGTGGTGGTGGTGCAGGAGCGGAACTAGAAGCCGCTCGACCACCCACAGGAAAGTCTTTCCTCCTCTTCTCATTTTTCTTCTGAACCAATGCCGCATCAACGGGCTGTCGCGGCTGCAGCCATTCTTCATCGGCTCGAACTTGGACCCCAGCCTGAATCCATAACTCTGAAATGATGCTGGGAAATAAAAGGCCCAAGGAAGAGGACGAGTAGATAGAGCGTCGGATTTCACTGTGAATAATTCGGCCGACATTGAGCGGCCACCCCAAACTCAAAGCATATAGAAGAATAGCACGGGCCATGTTAACACTGCTCGTGTGCGAGATAGGCATCAAATGCTTGGCAGTGAAGGCAAACCAAGTCGAAGCTTCAACCAACAAAAATCTCTCAGGAAAATGCAAATATGTGTTTGGGTCATGCCACGCCGCCCCGTCAAAGCACAATTGTTCCAAAATCTCGTTATAATCGGGGTCGACCTTCAAACTCTGATATAACATATCATCAACAGCCGGAGTTTGAAGAAGGGCATTCAAAGTATTTTCATCAAACGAAACAAGTTTACCCCGAACATATGCTTTACCATCCTCTCTCTCAGCAGAATTTGCATAAAACTCTCGGACTAAAGGCACAACGGTCGCCTTAGGTTGGTGACAAAAAACATCCCAATGTCTATAACCAATGTCAATCGCTACACCACTGTCCCTATGCATTAATTCGACACCCCTCTCAGGAATAAGGGTGCGATTCAGTTTAGCTCAGTCGTACCTTTCCTTTGCAGCGGCATTGACAAATTTTCCGGCGATGCTCGAGGAAGACGAAGACGCCGGAGATCGCTGGGATGAATATGCACCATCCAACCTTGCTCGTTTAGGCCCCATGGAATTGAAATTGGAAAAGGTAATTTTGGCAAAACTCAGTTGATGGCGTCAAATGGACTTCGGAATGAATGAGCGGACAAGTGAGGGAATCCGACAAGTTTGTTTCGTGGTGAAGATTGCTTGGCAGCTGGAGTGAGCTTGGGTGATGACGGGCAGGCTGGTGAACTGCTGGCGGTAGACTAGGCCTGGAGAATAACGGAGGCAAGATTGCAACCTGGACAAAAAATAGCAGGCTCGGTGGGGGTCCGACAAGTGAGTCACGGCGGCGCAAGATGATGGTGCGGAGAGAGTGTATGTGGCTGGAGATTGGGGAATAAAAAGTAAGACGACGCTGGATGCTGCTCCGTTAACCTTTTGGCCTGCAAATTCGTGAGAGAATCGAATTATGAGCACAATTTGGAGATTTGGGGGTTTAGGGTTCGAGAGATTGAAGAAGAAAATAAGAGGGATAAGGAAAGGGGCTCCCGTTTTATTACGATTAAAACACACTCGCTCGAGCGAGTCCAAAAATTTTTTGGGTCCAGGTCACTTCGCGCTCGAGCGAGCACAGGGGCTCGCTCAAGCGAGATTACTTTTCTAAAAAAAATTAAAACAGAGGGGTGCTCGCTCGAGCTCATATGGCGTCCGCTCGAGCGAGCACCGAAATTCCCAAAAACAAAGAAAACAGAGAACCTCTCGCTCGAGTAGTTTTTCGAAAATTTTCGAGGAAAACAAATAAAACTTCAAAAATTAACTTGAACGCAATAAAAATTACCAAAACAAAAAGAACATGGAAAAGAACACTGAGTTGCCTCCCAGGCAGCGCTAAATTTATAGTCTATAGCCCGACTGTACCTCTCTTTTTAATTTGTCGGGTCTTGCAAGTCGACGGTGGTCTGTGTTTGATCCACGATACCACCTCGATAAAATTTTACCCTTTTCCCGTTAACTTTGAATGCTCCTGTGGCAGGTCTATTAATTTCCACCATACCATACGGCATCACTTGCTTGATAGTGAACGGTCCTGACCATCTCGAACGTAGCTTTCCTGGCATGAGCTTCAAACATGAGTTATATAATAAAACAGTTTGGCCTACTGATAAGTGCATTTTGTGTGCATTAGTTCGGGATATTTTTAAGTTAATTTTATGTGCATTCGTACTATTTTGTGTGTTATTATGTGTTTTATTGCATTTGTATGTATTTCACTCCTCGGGTTAATTTTGTAGAAAAATGAATTTTTGAAGAGTGAATTACGGAGAAGCTTTGTTAAAAAACTCAAATTTAATTTTTGATAGATCTAAATCCAATCTTCACCGTTCAGAATGAAGTTCAAGATGTTTTAAAGCTGTTGTACAAATTTCAGGTCGATCCGATCGCTCAGAGCAGGTTGAAAGTTGCGCTGTTGGTGAATTTTTTGCGCGTTTGCACTTGAAATCTGCACAAGAAGAAGCGATGTTGGATATTGGATGAAGCGCTATCGCGCAATGGAAAGGGAGAACAGCGCAAGAGCAAAGAAATCAAGGAACAAATCTAACAAGAAGCGCAAACACGCTAGAGATTGGCACAAGGAGAAGCGCTATCGCGCTACAAGAAGCGCAAACGCACAAGCTTAAAAAATCAAAGAATGCGCGCGGGCGAGGGTGGCTGTGCGCGCTAGCGCGGCACAAATTTCTAGCAACGTTGATGAAGGAACGCGCGCGAGCGGAACTGTTTGGCGCACGCGCGCGTGTCGTGAAGAATAAAAATTCCGAGAAATTCCTTGTTTCATAAGGAATTAATTTTTTGGGAATCAAAACAATATAAATAAGAGTTTTTATTATTTTAGAAGGGTTCCTGAGTTCCAATTCGAGTTCCAGAGACGCAGAGAGGCGGCTACGGCACAGGCTTGAGAGATTTTCTTTCTCTTTTATTTTATTTTTCTTTTATCAATTCATTATAAAAACATTGTTTAAATTATGAATTTGATTAGTGAGTAGTTTTCTCTTTCGATCAAGGCCACGTGATTGGGCCAGACAATTTATGTAAAAACTTGATTTGTTTATTTGAGATTTTCAGACTTTATTTGAATTTATTGTTTATCAAATTCATATTTGTTTTGTGAATTTCTTGGCCAGTTATTTTCTTGCATGCTAATTGATTCCAATTCGACAGAGGAGGTTTCGATTTTGATCACTTCGATTTTCAACATAGTGTAAAACTGACTAGGAATAGAATTCGGTTTCATTATGCGGTTGTTTGGGTGTAAACTGAATTTTCACAGTTATTCATGCATTCAAATTTGATTAGAATTACGAAAGATTAATTCGTCAAATTTGAATAGGTTTAATTGTTCTAGAAATAGTCCTTTGAACAAATTAAGAAAATTTCCGTGAATTAAGATTAAGTCTGATGCCTTAGATTTATTGCCTGTTACATGAATTGTCTGGTACGTATGTGTATCCTTGATCGAATTTTTCCCATATTTGAATTAAGCCAAATTTTCAAGCTGTGTTTTAATTTATTTGATTTTAATTGCAATTTTATTTATTAGTTAAAAATCTGAATCATCTTTATTCATTAGTCTAGATTAAGTAGAAATAAATATATTTTGGTAATCATATATTTACAGTCTCTGTGGGTTCGACATCTGGACCTTTGTCCACTTTATTCTAATTTGACCTGGTTCGCTTGCCAGTAAAATTTATTCATACCGATTTAGCCAGTCAAGTTTTTGGCGCCGTTGCCGGGGACTGTTTTGATATCAGAATTTTTATTTCGCTTGAGATTAGACTGTTTGTTTTATTTTATTAAAAATTCTGAATTTTATTCTGTTCTTTGTGATTTTCAGGTACTAGCTTGTTGTGCATGCATAACATTCGATCTAAGGAGTTTCTACCACTTGATTTGGAGATCGAACGCACGCTCAGCAAGATCCGAAAAGCAAGGAAGAATCTTAATCTAGTACTTTAAACAGAGTCTGAATCAGAAGAAGACATGTCGGACAACCGTACTGTTTGGGATATTATCCGTCCGCCAAATGAAGGCTATAGATCTATCATAGTTCGCCCCGCTGTTGAGGCGAATAATTTTGAGCTGAAACCCTCTACTATTCAGCTGATCCAATTGCAAGAAAGATTTGGGGGTACATCTGTGGAAGACCCCTACGCTCATCTGGAGCGATTTCTTTCGATCTGCGACACGTTCAAAGTTAATGGAGTAACATCTGATGCAGTGCGACTGCGGTTATTCCCATTCTCTATTCAAGGCGAAGCTGTTGAGTAGCTAGATGATTTGCCTGCGGGTTCCATCACTACATGGAACCAACTTGTTCAGACTTTTCTGAACAAGTATTTCCCTCCTACTAAGATGGCAAAGTTGTTCTAAGATATTATATCTTTCAAGCAAAAGGAGGGAGAATCTCTACATGCGTCATGGACCAGATTTAAAAAGATGTTGAGGATGTGTCCTCAGCATAATCTCACACAAAGCCAGCAAACCCAGACGTTCTATAATGGAGCAGATCCTTCAGTGCGTTCTATGCTAGATGCTGCTGCTAATGGATGCTTATTCAAGAAGACACCAGCTGAAGCTTGGGAAATCACTGGCAACATGGCAGAGAGAAACATTGGGTGGCCGGATGTGAAGAAAGAGAAGAAGGCCAATGTTCTAGAAGTTGATGCTTTGATGGCCCTGAATGCTATGATTGACGCTCTGACACATCAAGTGGCTCTTATGAAAGCAGCACCAGTAAATCATGCACAAGGTAATCTGCAAGAAGAGCAGCAGTTGTTTGAAGTTGAAGCGGCTAATTTTGCAGGAAATCAAGGAAGACAGCCATACAACTCCTACAACAATTATAATCGGAACTGGCAGCCCAAGCAAGAGGAGAAAAAGCCGAGTTTTGAGAAGATCATGATGAAATACGTTGCAGGAACTGAGGCTCGCTTACAGAATCAGGAAGCTATGCTGCAAAAGTTGGAAATTCAGATGGGTCAGATCACAACCCAATTGTCAACTCGTCCTGTTGGAACTTTGCCGAGCAACACTGAACTCAATCCCAAGGGCGTGAATGCTATTATGGTAGTGATGAGATCACAATCTGAATAGTTTGAGAAGCAACCGGAAGAAGAGAAGGTCATGGAAGGGGCAAAAACTTTAGAGAAGAAGGAGGAGGTACAGGCTGAAAATTCCTCCACGGCAGTTAAGAATGGTAAGACTTCGAAATTTGAAGTTAATGAGAATGTTGATATATCTACTTTACTTTTCCCCCCATAGAGCTAAGCAACTGTTGTTTGAATCTCAATTTAAAAAGTTTCTTGAAATCTTCAAGAAACTGCATATTAACATACCTTTTGCAGATGCTTTAGCTCAGATGCCGAATTATGCAAGATTTCTGAAGGACTTGCTGAAAAACAAGAAGAAATTGAATGATGTAACGCAAGTCACACTGAATGAGGAGTGCTCGGCAGTGCTGAAAAATAAGCTTCCATCAAAATCTCAAGATCCAGGGAGTTTTTCTATACCCTATCAAATTGGAAGTTTATCTTTTGCTAATGTTTATGTGATCTTGGGTCGAACATTAATTTAATGCCTTATTCTCTTGCTCGAAAATTAGGTGTAAAAAACATTGAACCAACAATTATTTCTCTTAAATTTGCTGATGGATCTATTAAGTACCCGAGAGGAGTAGTAGAGAATGTCATAGTTAATATAGAACATTTTATTTATCCTGTTGATTTTGTTATTCTTGACATGGATGAGGACTGTGAAGTTCCACTTATTCTAGGGCGTCCTTTTCTTGCTGCTAGTAGGGCGTTAATTGATGTTGAAAAAGGAGAGTTGGTGTTGAGATTAAATAATGAGCAAGTTGTGTTTAATATGCTTAAGTCGGCTACTGAGAGCCCAATTTTAAAACCTTGCTCTGTGATTTATTTGGTTGATATGATTCATGATGTTGGTGAATGTCTGCAGGTACAGCTCTCTGCAGGAATTAGTCCTATGCACAATTTCTTAAATGGTATGGCATGCAAGTGCAAGACTGACCTGAGTTTTTCACAGACGGTGGATAAACCACCTTGAATTTCGCCACTCAAGAGAGGAGTATAGTCGAGCTATAGACTATAAATTTAGCGCTGGCTGGGAGGCAACCCAGTGTTTTTGCTTTTGTTTTTTATTTTGTTTTTTTGTTGTTATCTTTATCTTTATTTGATTTTTGTTTCTTTCCCATGACAGTTGGTCATGCCTGCCAATATATCTAGACTGCTCATACCGTCCAAAAGGATACTGTCAAGAAGGAAGAGGATGAATCGAAAACCAGGAGAGTGTTATTTTTTTTTTCATTGTGTTTTTGTTTGTCTTGCATTCTGTTTATTGTTCTGGAGCATTGAGGGCAATGCTTTGGATAAGTATGAGGGGGGGGGGGGGGAGGGTAGACTAGTATTGCATTGTCTATGTGTTTGTGTTGCATCTGTCATGTTTCGTATTTGTTTTCATATTGTTTGTTTTTGTTTGTTTGTATTGTCTTCCATGAGTTGGATGAGTCATAATAGCCAATGATGATGAAGTTTATTTGAAAAAAATGGTTTTTTGAAAAATTTTGCTCTTGACTGGACATGAGAAACTGTAGGTTGAACCGTGAATATTTTTAAGCACTAATGTTAGACCATTGAATTGTAGCGAAAGATTTGATGAAGTTTCTGTCTATTTGACCATTGCACGGCAATAGGTGGTTTGTGGATCTTGATTGTGTTCTATGAATTTTGATGAGGCTCTGGTTTACACTTATGATCTTGGGCGCACCTAGAAAATTTTTTTTATACAATTCCATCCGGGCCTTGAAAGGATTAAAATCTTATAAAAGATTAAATTTAAGGCTAAGTATGCGGATTAAATGGGATTGATGCTCCATCCGGGCTATAGACGAGGGGATTAGAAAGAAAAAATAGAATGATTTTTCGTATCCTAGCCAGTTATAGCTAAGTCAGCGGGTAATTATTGGGGCTAAAGAAATACCGGGTGCAAAATCCGGAGGTGTGTAATTCATTATCTCAAGGGAGGTGGGTATGTCTAGAGGTTGTTGTAAGGAATGGACACTTGAAAAGTGAAACTTGCACTAAATTATCATAGGTCGCTAAGCAGATTTGAGACGAATTCGGCCTAAGTTGCATGAAACTGGAATGACATTTCACACACACACGTTCACGTTAAATCAAAAGTGTATTATGAAAAGTTGAGAGCATGTCTGTGTTTTTGGTTTTGTGATTGAACTTCTCGGAGGCTTTGCACATTTATGAATCGTCCTTACTTATATTTTTGTTTGTATTTTGTTTTTGCATGTCTTGCTCGAGGCGAGCAAGGTTTAAGTATGGGGTGTTGATAAGTGCATTTTGTGTGCATTAGTTCGGAATATTTTTATGTTAATTTTGTCTCAATTCGTACTATTTTGTGTGTTATTATTTGTTTTATTACATTTGTGTGTATTTCACTCCTCGGGTTAATTTTGTGGGAAAATAAATTTTTGAAGAGTGAATTACGGAGCAGTTTTGTTAAAAAAATCAAATTTAATTTTTGAGTGATTCAAATCCGATCTCAACCGTATATAATACAGTTCAAGATGTTTTGAAGCTTTTATCCAAATTTCAGGTCGATCCGACGGTTAAAACTCAAGATACGAATTTTTCAAATTTGTCGCTCGGAGAAAGTTAAAGTTGCGCTGTTGGTGAATTTGTTGCGCGTTTGCACTTGAAATCTGCACAAGAAGAAGCTCTGTTGGAGATTGGATGAAGCGCTATCATGCAATGGAAAGGGAGAACAGTGCAAGAGCAAAGAAATCAAGGAACAATGCTAACAAGAAGCGCAAAAACGCTAGAGATTGGCACAAGGAGAAGCACTATCGCGCTACTAGAAGCGCAAACGCGCAAGCTTAAAAAATCAAAGAACGTGCGCGGGCGAGGGTGGCTGTGCGCGCGAGCGCGGCACAAATTTCCAGAAATGTTGATGAAGGAACGCGCGCGAGCAGAACTGTTTGGCGCACGCACACGCTAGAGGGGAAAATCCACTGTTTTTTATAACTGCGCGCGCGCGAGGACTTCATGGCGCACGCGCGTGTGTCGTGAAGAATAAAAATTTCGAGAAATTCCTTGTTGCGTAAGGAATTAATTTTTTGGGAATCAAAACATAATAATAGGAGTTTTTATTATTTTAGAAGGGTTCCATAGTTCCAATTCGAGTTCCAGAGATGCAGAGAGGCGGCTACGGCACAGGCTTGGGAGATTTACTTTCTCTTTTATTTTATTTTTCTTTTATCAATTCATGATAAAAACTTTGTTTAAATTATGAATTTGATTAGTGAGTAGTTTTCTCTTTCGATCAAGGCCACGTGATTGGGACAGACAATTTATGTAAAAACTTGATTTGTTTATTTGAGATTTTCAGACTTTATTTGAATTTATTGTTTATCGAATTCATATTTGTCTTGTGAATTTCTTGGCCAGTTATTTGCTTGTATGTTAATTGATTCCAATTCGACAGAGGGGGTTTCGATTTTGATCACTTTGATTTTCAACATAGTGTAAAACTGACTAGAATAGAATTCGATTTCATTATGCGGTTTGGGTGTAAACTGAATTTTCACAGTTATTCATGCATTCAAATTTGATTAGAATTACGAAAGATTAATCCGTCAAATTTGAATAGGTTTAATTGTTCTAGAAATAGTCCTTTGAACAAATTAGAAAAATTCCCGTGAATTAAGATTAAGTCTGATGTCTTAGATTTATTGCCTGTTACATGAATTGTCTGGTACCTACGTGTGTCATTGATCGAATTTTTCCCATATTTGAATTAAGCCAAATTTTCAAGCTGCGTTTTAATTAATTTGATTTTAATTGCAATTTTATTTATTAGTTAAAAATCTGAATCATCTTTATTCATTAGTCTAGATTAAGTAGAAATAAATATATTTTGATAATCATATATTTACAGTCCCTGTGGGTTCGACATCTGGACCTTTGTCCACTTTATTATAATTTGACCTGGTTCGCTTACCAGTAAAATTTATTCATACCGATTTAGCCAGTCACCTACCTCGAACGCACGTGAGACGATGCGTTGATCATGCCATTTCTTGGTTTTTTCTTTGTATATCCTGGCATTCTCGTAGACATCCAATCTAAGCTCCTCAAGCTCGTTCAATTGCAACAAACGCTCATCGCCTGTAGCCTGCACATTAAAATTCAGAAATTTAGTAGCCCATAGTACTTTATGTTCTAGTTCAACAGGAAGATGACACGCTTTACCATATAACAACCTAAATGGAGATGTTTCTATAGGTGTTTTAAAAGCAGTACAATAAGCCCATAACGCATTATCTAATTTATTCGACCACTCTTTTCTGTTTGAATTCACAGTTTTTTCCAAAATTCTCTTCAACTCTCTATTTGAAATCTCAACTTGCCCACTAGTTTGGGGGTGATAAGGTATTGCCACCTTGTGAGTGACCCCATATTTAGTCAAAAGTGTATCAAATTGAGTATTAAAAAAGTGGGTTCCTCCATCACTAATGATGGCTCTAGGGGTACCATATCTAGAAAATATGAATTTTTTTCAAAAATTTTACAACCACCCTAGAGTCATTTGTATTACATGCAAGTGCTTCAACCCACTTAGACACATAATCTACTGCAACCAAGATGTATTTATTTCCTTCAGACTCAGGAAACGGTCCCATGAAATCAATACTCCATACATCAAAAACCTCACAAACAAGTATATTATTTAGGGGCATCTCATGTCTCCTAGAAATATTACCAACCTTCTGACAAGCCTCACAAGTAATCACATAGGTATATGCATCCTTAAACAAAGAAGGCCAATAAAATCCCGATTGAAGTACTTTCGCAGCGGTACGACCCGCGCCAAAGTGACCTCCAGTCGGACCTTTGTGACAATGGGATATTATAGAACTTACCTCTTCCGCTGGAATATACCTACGAATGATACCATCTGCACAGATCTTAAACAGAAAAGGATCTTCCCACAAAAAATATTTCAACTCAAAGAAAAATTTCTTTTTCTGTTGATAAGTTAAATGCGAGGGAAGAAACTTACTTGAGAGCTAGTTGACAATGTCTGCATACCATGGTAAATTTGATACCTCAAATAGCTGTTCGTCTGGAAAATCATCATGAATTACTTGCGTTTCAGCTCCTTGATTTTTCAAACGAGAAAGGTGGTCTGCAACTTGATTCTCCGAGCCCTTCCTGTCAACAATTTTCAAATCAAACTCTTGTAATAATAAAACCCAACTAATTAACATGGGTTTAGCATCCTTCTTGCTCATCAAATACGTCAATGCCGAATGATCCGTGTGAACGATGACTTCACTTCCCACCAAATAAGATCTGAATTTATCCAAGTCAAATACTACTGCGAGAGGTTTTTTTTTTCAGTAGTTGCATAATTCAGTTGGGCGGCTGACAAGGTGATACTGGCATAGTAGATCACATGAAGAACTTTGTCTCTCTTTTGGCCAAGCATGGCTCCCAATGCAGTGTCACTGGCGTCACACATCAATTCAAATGGCAAATTCCAGTCAGGTGCTACTATCACTAGTTCAGTTATCAATTTCTGCTTCAAAATCTGAAAAGCCTGCAAACACTCAGCAGAAAAATTAAAAGGCACCTCTTTGATTAACAAATTAGTAAGAGGTTTAACAATAGAATAAAAATCCTTAATAAATCTTCTATAGAAACCCGCATGCCCATGAAAACTCCGAATTCCTTTCAAATTTGCGGGAGGTGGAAGTTTTTCAGTTACTTCAAGTTTTGCTCGGTCCACCTCCACACCTACCTCAGACACCTTATGTCCTAAAACAATGCCCTCTCTCACCATGAAGTGGCATTTTTCCCAATTCAACACAAGGTTACTCTCCTCACATCTTTGCAACACTTTTTTCAAATTAAACAAGCATGCATCAAACGATGGCCCAACCACAGAAAAGTCATCCATAAACACTTCAATGAACTTTTCAACCATGTCGTGAAAGATAGCCATCATACACCGCTGAAAAGTGGCAGGAGCATTACACAAACCGAACGGCATCCGTTTATATGCAAAAGTACCATAAGGACAAGTAAAGGTGGTTTTATGTTGATCCTCAGGTGCTATAGGAATTTGCATATATTCGGAATAACCGCCCAAAAAACAATAAAACGCATGCCCTGCAAGTCTCTCAACCACCTGATCAATAAATGGAAGGGGAAAGTGATCCTTACGAGTGGCATCATTCAATTTTCTATAATCAATACACACCCGCCATCCCGTAACAGTTTTAGTAGGGATCAACTCATTATTTGCATTTTAAACAACAGTCATCCCTCCATTTTTAGGCACTACTTGAATTGGACTCACCCATTCACTATCAGATATAAGATGGATAATACCTGCATCAAGGAGTTTTATCACCTCCTTTTTCACTACCTCTTGCATAGCCAAGTTGAGTCTCCTCTATGGTTGAGTAGATGTCTTGTGCTCCGCTTCCATCAATATTTTGTGCATGCACATTGTTGGACTAATCCCCTTAATATCCGTCAGGCTCCATCCTATGGCTCGTATGTGCTCTCGAATCACCCGCAACAATTTTTACTCCTCACAACCTGTCAAAGAAGAGGAACATATTACTGGCAGTTTATCATTCTTAGATAAATACAAATATTTCAAATGAGAAGGAAGTGGTTTAAGTTCAAGAGTGGGGGGCTCCTCGGTGGATGGCTTCAGTGGTTTTGGATTATGTTCCAGCTCCCCCATCTTAGTATTGATGAGTCTGTCAAAGGGCAAACTCCAATCCAGATATCGTGCCACCTCTTGAACTTCCTTACTAACATGCTCCTCATCAGTTGCTCCTGTCAAACATATTTCTAACGGATCCACAGACAACTGTTCCTGCAAAGAATACTCAACCAAATCATCAGTAATATCAATTATGAAACAATCAGAATTGTCTGCAGGATATCGGAGTCCATGAAAAATATTAAATATCACTTTCTCATCATTCATACGCAAAATCAACTCTCCCTTATGCACATCAATCAATGCTTTTCCAGTGGCTAAAAACGGTCTACCCAAAATAAGAGGTATCTCACGATCCTCTTCCATATCAAGCACAACAAAGTCCACTAGAAATATAAACTTATCTACCTTCACCAACACATCTTCCACAATACCCCTTGGATATTTTATAGATCTGTCAGCTAATTGCAGGGAGATCGTAGTTGGCTTAACTTCACCTATTCCTAGCTTTTCAAAACATGAATAAGGAATAAGATTAATGCTTGCACCTAAATCACATAAAGCTTTATTGAAAAATGACTCCCCAATAGTTCATGGAATGGAAAAGCTACCGGGATCCTTAAGTTTTGGAGGGAGTTTATTTTGTAAAATAGCAGAACATTCCTCCGACAACTTCACAGTTTCAAAATCCACAAGTTTTTTTTTGTTAGACAAAATCTCTTTCAAAAATTTTGCATAAATGGGCATTTGAGCCAAAGCATCTGCAAAGGGAATATTAATATGAAGTTTTTGAAAATCTCTAAGAATTTTGCAAATTGATTATCCAATTGCAGTTGCTTTTCTCTTTGGGGGAAGAGAAGTTTACTCAAATCAATATTCTCATTAATAATTGGGTTAGAGGACTTACCTTTCTTACCCGTGGGCATTGAGTCTGACTACTTTGGCGCCTCGCCTAGCCCTTTTTCCTTGATTAGCTCACTTGCTTCCTCATCCTCAGTATTCGTTTCTGCAGTCTCTTCTTGCAATCTAGTCACCGCCAGAATAGCATTGACATCCTTGGGATTCCTCTCAGTATTGCTAGGCAACAATCCTGCTAGCCTAGTTGGTAGCTGTGTTGCTATCTGACTCATCTGTGTTTCCAATTTCTGCAACATTGCCTCCTTATTCTGTAGACGGGTCTCAGTACCAGCTACATATTTCATCATGATTTCTTCAAAGGAAGGCTTCTTCTTGACTGGCTTCGATGTATTAGCTATAGGATCTGCAGCTTTCCACGAGAAGTTTGGATGATTCTTCTAGCCAGGATTGTAAGTATTGCTATAGGGATTGTATGGCTGTCTCCCTTGATTTTCCATGAAATTTGCTGCATCAACCTCAAATACTTGCTGTTCCTCTGGTTTTTGAGCTTGCACTTGATTGGCTTTTTGCATTCAGTGCTGTCAGTGCATCGACTTCAAGTACTCCAGCCTTTTTCTCCTTCTTAACATCTGGCCATCCAATGTTACTTTCAGCCGTATTTCCAATGATTTCCCACGCCTCTGCTAGTGTCTTCCTGAATAGGCTTCCGTTAGCAGCAGCATCCAACATAAATCGAAAAGATTGATCTGTCCCATTGTAGAAGGTCTGAGTTTGCTGGCTCTGAGTAAGATTATGTTGAGGACACATCCTCAACATCTTTTTGAATCGAGTCCAAGCCGCATGTAGAGATTTTGTTTCTTTTTTCCTGAATGAGATGATGTCAGAAAACAATTTTTCCATCTCCGTGGGAGGAAAATATTTGTTCAGAAAAGTCAGAACTAGTTGATCCCATGTAGTGATCGATCCAGTAGGTATATCATCTAGCCACTCAACATCTTCGCCTTGTAGAGAGAATGAGAATAACCGCAGTCGTACTGCATCAGATGTTACCCCATTAACTTTGAATGTGTCGCAGATCGACAGAAAACGCTCCAGATGAGCGTAGGGGTCTTCCAAAGATGTGCCCCAAATCTAGCTTGCAATTGGATCAGCTGAATAGTAGAGGGTTTCAGCTCAAAATTGTTCGCCTCAACAGCGGGGCGAACTATGCTGGATCCATAACCTTCAACTGGCGGCCTAATCATATCCCAAACAATACGGTTGTCCGCCATCTTTTCTTGTAACTCAGATTCTGACTCTATTTCAAGATTGATAGATTTCTTGGATTTTTGGATCCTGCTAAGCGTGCGTTCGATCTCAAAATCAAGTGGTAATAATTTTCTAGATCGAATGCTATGCATGCACAACAGGAGGTACCTGAAAATCACCTAGAAATAATAGTCAGAATTTACGAAAATAAATAAAGTCTAATCTCAAGCGAAATAAAAATTCTGATATCAAACAGTCCCCGGAAACGGCGCCAAAAACTTGACCGGCTAAATCGGTATGATTAAAATCAACTGGCAAGCGTACCAGGTCAAATTATAATATAGTGGACAAAAGTCCAGATGTCGAACCCACAGGGACTGTATAAATATTATTACCAAAATATATTTATTCCTACTTAATCTAGACCAATGAATAAAAGTGATTCAGATTTTAAACTAATAATTAAAAATTGCAATTAAAATAAACTTAACTAAAGCGCAACAGGAAAATTTGGATTTAACTCTAATTTGGAAAAAACTCGATCAAGGACTCACGTAGGTACTAGACAATTCATATAACAAGCAGTCGATCTAAGACATCAGACTTAATCTTAGTTCACGAGAATTTTCCTAATTTATACAAAGGACTATTTCTAGAACAATGAAACCTATTCAAATATTGATGGATTAATCTTTCGTAATTCTAATCAAATTTGAATGCATGACGAACTGTGAAAATTTAGTATACACCCAAACCGCATAATGAAATCGAATTCTATTTCTAGTCAGTTTTACATTATGTTGAATATCAAAGTGATCAAAATCGAAACCTCCTCTGTTGAATTGGAATCAATTAACATGCAAGCAAATAACTCGCCAGGAAATTCACAAGACAAATATAAATTCGATAACCAATAAAATAAAATCAAGTATGAAATTCTCAAATAAACAAATCAAGTTTTCTACATAAAGTGTCTGGCCCAATCACGTGGCCTTGATCGAAGAAAGAAAACTACTCAAAGTTCAACATAATTCAAGAACAAAAGTTTTTACTCCAAAACATCAATTGAAAATCAAAAATAAAAAGAAAATAAGAAGAATAGAATCGAAGGTGATGATAGCCGTCTCCTTGCCTTCAAAGATCTTGTGTAACCCTTATTCTGATGATTAGAATGATATTTATATGCCCAAGGGTCTTCAAAAGATGGTATCCTTCCCGAGTAAGACTTTCCTTTTTAAAAAACTCTATGCTCGTTTCTCGCTCAAGCGAGCACAAGTCTCGCTCGAGCGAGACACTTTCTGTCCTGGAAGTGAATTTCATCGCCTCACTCGCTCGAGTGAGCATTACTCGCGCTCGAGCGAGCAGTCTTCTGTCTCGAAACTTTTGTGGCATATCTAGCTCGCTCGAGCGAGACCTGTTCTGTTCAAAATCTGTATTTTTCCCCGAGTTTTCCTACAAAATGGACCAGGAAGAGTATTATGCAACTAAATGAATTAAACATGCTAAAGCTAAATAAAACAATAAGAAAAACGTATGAATGCATGAAAAACCAACATGAAAATATGCATAAAAAACATATTTATCAGTATAATATGACATATTGTGATGTACAACAAATTATTATATATTGTAGATGCAATAATTATATATCATAACTTATAGAGATATAATATGACATTCATGACATATATTATATATGTAGAGATATAGATATAACATGACTTAATAAATATTATGTTGAGTTGAAATAAATCAAATAACATATGAATTCATTACAATGTTGGACAAATACAAGACAACGATGGTGACCATTAGAGACTATCAGAGAGCATGAAAAACTAAGGTGATCATTAATGACTACCAACAATCACGCAAAACTAAGATGACCATTACAATGTCGGACGACCACTAGACGACTAAGAAGACCATCATTGTGAGGACCTCGTCTCTAATTATCTAAATCTCGAATAATCAATCAATCGATAAAAAAATTCAAGACAGAAAAGTAAAAGAATTTTTTTTAAGAACATGCCCGGATGTATGCACGGGTCCGTGCATTTAACTGAAGGGCACACGGACCCCGCACCACCTCCGTGTCCGGGTCCGTGCGAAATCAATACACTAAAAACTTGAGTTTTTGTCTCACCACACGGACCCTCACCCGAAGGTGGCATGGGGTCCGTGCATCAATAAATTAACACACTCCAACAAAAAGCGAGGGGACACGGACCCTTGCACGAACGTGGCACGGGGTCCTTGCCTTGTTGCACCAGCAAAATAAAAACTTCAGCAGAACAGATTCCATGCTAACACAATTCAATTCTTTTATATCAACATTCTACAAACTCATAAAACATGCATGATATAGTACAAGGTAGTTCTAAATTTGTACATTATTCAAACCAGTAGAACATGCTTCGGTTCTAGATTACAATCCAAATACAAATACATAACAAGTTTGAATTACAAATTCGACTTCTAAAACACCAAGTCCTCACTTCTATCAACTCAACCACCTAGCCATGCGATCTCTGACTCGGTCCTGCCCCACCTGTCACCAAGCACACATACAAAGACAAGACAACAGCCGGATAAACCGGTGAGAATAATATTCCCTGTATAAACAACCAACATGCTATAAAAAATAATATATCAACTCATTATATACGTATCAACAAAGCAATCAATGAGGAATCTAAAATGAAATGCATGCCTTTAAAATCCGGGATTATCAAGTCGGATAATCAAAATATAATTCATTTCTTTTCTTCCTCTATTGGGATCCCGAGGCTGAAATATCACACCGACACTCCCCTCGAGGTGGATAATGTATAATTTAAACCTCTAGACTCTGAAGCAACTATAGAGAGTTACTCGATCATGGTAGTAATTCACCTACCAATGCACTCTACTATAATTCCCAGAACATCTAATTTAAAATGAAATGAATCAATTGGCTCAATATGATTGCAAGTGCAAATCATAACTCATTCAAATAAATTCAAGTAATCCAATTAACATGCAAGTATGTGATTTCTTCGGAACACTCGAATCAAGTTGGATTTGAGTAACTCATTCCATTCAAGTCTAAGTCGTCTTATAACTTCTCGATGCTTCACAATATTCAAATCTGTAAAGCAGCAAAATCTGATTCAAAACTCATTCAACTTCCTAAATCGCTAATAAGAAAATCGATATTATACCGGCTTCGATCTTCAATCGATACGAATTCTGTCAACACCGAACTCCACGGACTTCAAAACAATCTATAAAACAAGTAACAAAGGCTCATAATTATCAACCAAACCCAACTGAAAATGGTTCAACAGTTCAAACGAATCAAAATCCTAAAACTCAAATCGGCGGCATAACGGCTATATTCTGATCAAACCGGAAACACAGACAGAATTATAATATCGAAACCAACTCAAATAAATACCAAAACATTAATAAAGTCTCAAACCCAACAAATCTCAAAACTCAAATTCTCGAATTATGCCTAAAAAATCATAACAATTCCGAACGACGTTCTTTTTTTGATCTGACTGAGAATAAACGATAAGAACTAGTTCAAGAACATCATACCCAAAAAGAATCGAATTACAAATACATCCAAAAAGTAAAATATATCTGATCAAAGAAATACTTACGATAGAACGAAGCTCTCTCAACCATGATTGTTAATCTGCCTTCAGATTTAAATTCTACCGTACGGAGAGAGCGAAAACCGAAGATCAAAAGCTTGGGGAATTGTTTGGTGCTCTACAATGGAGAAGGAGGCGTAAAGAGGATGAAGGAGAAGGGGAAAAGATACTAAGTCAAACCATACAATCTAAGATAATATATAAAACTCCAATTTTTCACTTTAGTCCCTGAAATTTCCGAAAATTGCAAAATTGTCCCTGATCAAAATCAAATCGATCCTCGAATTCTATAATCTATAATTATCTCAAATAAACTCAATTAAGATAAATTTGGGGCGTTACAATTCCCCCCTCTAAGAATAGATTTCGTCCTCGAAATCATTAAAATCAACTCATAAGATAAGAATAAAGAACCTAAGACAGAAAGAAAAACTCACGTAATACGAATAACTCTGGAAATCGTTGTCTCATGTCGGGTTTTGTCTCCTAAGTCGCTTCCTCGACTCCGTGTCGACTCCACTGAACTTTCACCAAAGGAATCGACTTGGTTCTGAGCTGCTTCTCCTTTCGGTCAAGGATCTGAATCGGTCGCTCAAAGTAGCTCAGAGTTTCGTCAAGCTCAGCCTCGTCAGGCTGAAAAATATGAGAAGGATCTGGATGATATTTTCGCAACATCGAGACGTGGAAGACGTCGTGAATACCTGATCAATAAGGAGGAAGTGCTAATCTGTAGGCAAGATCGCTTATCTTCTCTAGAATCTCGTACGGACCGATGAATTTAGGAGACAACTTTCCTCTCTTCCCGAATCTAATAGTGCCTTTGAAAGGAGAAATCTTCAGAAATACACGGTCTCCCCGATCAAAGTACAGAGGTCGACGTCTGATATTCGCATATTTTGCCTGCCTATCATGTGTCGTCTTTATTCTCAATCGAATAATCTTCACTTGCTCAGCCATGCCACAAATCATATCTGGTCCCACATCCGGCGAATCAAAAACCTCATCCCAGTATAACGGAGATCTTCACTTCTTCCCATACAATGCTTCAAATGGTGCCATACCAATACTCTTCTGGAAGCTGTTGTTGTATAAAAAAACTCGACAAGAGGCAAGGAATCCTGCCAGCTAGTGCCAAAGTCAAGAACTACTGCTCGTGGCATATCCTCCAGAGTCTGAATCGTCCGCTCTGATTGACCGTCGGTCTGAGGATGATAAGCTGTACTCAAGTGCAAACGAGTACCAAGAGCCTCCTGAAGACTGTGCCAGAAGTGAGAAGTAAATCAAGGATCTCGGTCAGAAACAATCGACTTCGGCACTCCGTGAAATCTCACAATCTCCCTGACAAACAAATCGGCCATATGATCATGACGATAAGTCATCCGATATGGAATAAAGCAGGAAGATTTCGTCAATCGGTCGATCAATACCCAAATAGCATCATAACCTCGGACTGATCGCGGTAGTTTCGTGACAAAATCCATCGATATGTGATCCCATTTCCATTTAGGAATAGATAAACTGTGCAACAGGCCTCCCGGTCTCTTCCTCTATGCCTTCACATGTTGACAATTTAGACATCGGGACACAAATCTTGTGAAATCCCTCTTCATCAGCTTCCACCAGAACTGATTCTTCAGATCATTATACATCTTTCGGCCACCTGGATGAACACTGAACCGACTGCAATGTGCTTCTCGAAGAATACGCTGTCTCATCTCAGAATTATCAGGCACAACGGTTATTCACAAACAAAACATCATCTTTGACCTGAAACTCAGACTGATGTCCAGATCTGACTTTCTCTACAGAACTTTGAATGCTCGGATCAGACTTCTGTGCTTCTTTGATCATCACAAATAACTCTGGCTCGGCGTGAGTAGCAGAAACTCTAATATTCCTCCTATATGATTCAAAATCCAGACTAGAAGTGCAACATTCGTCGATCAACTGAGAAACACTGATAGTAGAAAGAGATAAGGAACAAAGATTTCGGCTTAATGCATCATCCGTCGCATTTGACTTCCCGAGATAATACTTGATTTCACAGTCGAAATCCTTCAACAAATCCAACCATCTCCTCTGTCTCATATTCAGTTCTGACTGTGAAAACAAATATTTCAGGATTTTATGATCTGAAAAGATTTTGAATGTCTCATCGTACAGGTAATGACGCCAGATCTTCAAAGCAAAAACAATCGCTGTCAGATCAAGATCATGAAACGGATAACGAGTCTTATGCAGTTTTAGCTGCCTCGATGCATACGCTATCAAGTGCTTATGCTGCGTAAGAACACATCCCAAACCTCGGTGAGAAGCATCACAATAAACAATAAATCCTCCAGTACCTGAGGGAATAGAAAGAACTGGAGCACTAGTCAATCTCCTCTTCAAATCAACGAAACTAGTCTCACAAGACTCTATCCAGACAAAAGGCGCATTCTTCTGAGTCAGCTGGGTAATCCGCTTTGCAATAGATGAGAATCCCTCGATAAATCTGCGATAGTAACCGGCTAAACCCATAAACTTCGAATCTCAGGTACAGATGTTGGTCTAGGCCAATTCATAACCGCTTCGATCTTACTGGGATCAACAGAAATCCCATCTCCGGAAATAATGTGACCGAGAAATACGACTCGGTCCAATCAAAACTCACACTTAGACAGCTTGTCAAACAACTGCTCAACCCGCAAAATCTGCAAAACGGTCCTCAAGTGCTCTACATGGTCAGTACGGTTATTTGAATAGATAAGGATATCATCAATGAATATAATAACAAACTCATCCAAATAACGTTGAAGATACGGTTCATCAGACCCATAAAAGCTGCTGGAGCATTAGTCAAACCGAACGACGTGACTATAAACTCGAAATGGCCATACCTCGTTTTGAAAGCAGTCTTAGGTACATCTTCTTCACGAACCCTTAGCTGATGATAACCCGACCTCAAATCGATTTTTGAATAGACAGAAGAACTCTGCAGTTGATCAAAAAGGTCATCTATTCAAGGTAATGGATATCTGTTCTTCACCGTCGCTTGATTCAATTGGTCGTAATCAATACAAAGTTTCATAGATCCATCTTTATTCCGCACAAAAAGAACAGGAGCACCCCAAGGCGATACACTAGGTCTGATGTATCCCTTGGAAATAAAGTCTTCAAGCTGCTCTTTCAATTCCTTCAATTCAACCGGAGTCATACGATAAGGGGCCTTAGAAATTGGTTGCGTACCTGATGTCAACTCAATGCTGAATTCGACCTCATGAATAGGCAGCAATCCTGGAATCTCATCCGGGAAAACATCATCAAACTCCCTAACCACTGGTATATCAACTCAGGGCTAGATTTAGAACATCTATCTCATAAATCAAGAATCCCTCTGCTCCATTTTGTAACAAACGAGTCATCAAAAAAACAAATATTAAAGGAATTCTGGATCGAGAACCCTTACCAAAGAATTTCCACTCCTCTTCCATCTCTGGTCTGAACCTGACCACTTTTTGAAAACAATCGACTGTAGCCCTGTACTTGGTTAAAGAATCTATGCCAACTATTTAGTCAAAATCGGATAAACCAAGAACAATAGAATCTAATTCAATCAAATTCCCTTCAGAACGCAATTCACAATTCCGAACTAACCTCACAGATACAATTCCCCCACCCAAGGGTGAAGTAACAAAAACTACAACGGGCAAAGGCTCAGTAGATAAAGCATTCAATAGAACAAATTGCTTAGATATAAAGGAATGGGAAGCACCTGTATCTATAAAAACATGAGCAGGACAAAAAGAACAGTTACCTGCTATGACATCTCCAAAAGGTGCCTGAGCCTGATCCTCAGTCAAAGCAAAAACTCTCGCCTGCTGACTAGGAGGCTGATTTGAATTTTGGTTACCTCCTTGACGTGTCTACTGCTGAGGCTGGAAAGAGTGGACCGCAGACGCCTGCCTCATGGGCTGTGCTGACTGCCTAAAAGAATTCCCACTCTAAGCTTGCTCAGAGCCACGCTGAGGACAAGATCTAGCAAAGTGTCCCATCTGGTTACAGATATAGCAACTTCCAAAAATACCTCTACACTGATCACTGTAGTGACGACCTCTGCATTTGGTACAAGAAATACCTGACTGACCAGAACCCTGCCCCGATCCGAACTGCCTCGAGCAGCTAAAACTTGATGAACTGCTTCCAGGCTTCTTAAATTGTTTCCCCTTAGGACGAAAGTAATCCTTTCTGTTGTTGCTACTGTTACCTCCTTCAGATCTCGGTGGCTGATTCTGATACTGAGACGGCTGATTCTGAAACTGTCTCTGCTGCTGAAGCACAAACTGAACTCCTCTTTGTCTCATCAAACCCGATTCAGCTCCCTTTGCATGATTCATAGCATCCGCAAAATTATCAGGCCTAGTAGTGTTTACCAACATAAAGATATAAGGGTTCAAGCCATTAATGAACTGATCGGCTTTTGCTTCTTCGTTGTCGGCAAAGTGCGGCGCAAACTTCAGCAAGCTATCAAATTTGGACACATACTCCTTAATATTTAGGTTCCCTTGTTTCAGATTAGCAAAATCGGCTCTCTTATCCTTCCTATAAGACACTGGACAGAAACTCTTACAGAATTCAGTCTTGAACAAACTCCAAGTGACAACTGTACCTCGGTTCTCAAGAGCCTTTTTCATCAAAATTCACTAGCTCTTAGCAACACCCTGTAGCTGATGAATCACTAACCTGATTCGGAGATCGTCAGAATAGTCTAGAGAATCGAAGAGCTGATCAATGTCCTCCAGCCAACTTTCACAGTCAATAGCATTCTCAGAACCCTTCAAGGTTGGCAGCTTAAAATATTGGAACCTCTTCAGTAAGGTCTCCATTGGCGTCGCTGTGATGTCCATCTGATCAATTTCGGTACTAGCCTGTTCGTTTGGAGGAGTTACTGCTGGTCGTTACCTGCTCAAAACTCTTCGAGGTGCCATCTGATAATCAAAGGGTTAGGACACAAAGATATCTCAATATCTATACTTCGGTGCCCTACAACCTCTGGGGAAGTCGGATTCGAACAGGAAAACAAAATACATTTTGTATCTCAATTAGTACATGCTTTACAATTTAAATCACAAATCATTTAATTCAAATAATTCTAAAAAATAAAGCACACTCGCATGGAATTAAATTGTGGGGCCTTGGGTTTCTAATCTCGTCTTAGGACAAAAATGATTCATTTACATTAATCGTACAAGATAAAGAATAATCAAACACAAACCCAAAGAAATAGAAAAAAAACTTTTTTTAAAAGATTGCACCTCGCTCGATCGGTCGAACTCCACCGATCGCGCGAGCATAAAAAAATCCAATTCTTGGGTTTGAGAAATATTTGGCCTTGCTTGATCCGTCGAGTTCAGCAAATCGAGAGGCCTCAAAATTGCAAGTCTCGGGTTTGAGTTTTAATTGGCACCGCTCGATCCGTCAAGTTCAGCCGATCGAGCGGCCACCCCTGTTCCAAAAATTCTGCAGATTTTGTTGCTGATAAACTCAATTCCAAACACTTTAATACTTCATATATCAACACCAAATCATGCTAACTCAGTACCAAAACATGTATATACATATGTGTCAAGTACAAGTACAAGTATCTAATTTTCTTACATCATCTACTAGTTCAAAGTCTAGCTAAAAGCATAAATACAAAACATGTCCAAAATAAACTCAATTACAACATGCCATAGGTTTCTTAATATGTTTGATACTATCTCAAGTTCATCATTACTCTAAAACCAACCCAAGTCCACACCTCTAGACTCTTTCTCTCGCTACCCACGTCGATTCTGGCCAGCTCCTGCCCCCTGTGTTGTCATGCACACATACAAAACAAGACAAAAGCCAGAAACATCCGGTGAGAATACAATTCTCAGTATAATCAACATATACATGCGTTGAAATCAAATCATATCGACTCTAAACATCTCGAATCAAGAATAGAGTAAACGCATATATAAAGAATTGATTCCTATCACACTCTTTGCCATCAAGATTCGTATACGATCTTGAAATGGATATTCATCTATCGTCGTCTCATCAAACTCGAAAATAAGGTTCATCTGACCTTGGCATAATAATCAATTCATATCTCATATCATATCATATCAAATAAATATCCACTACCTAAAATGGATCGACAACATCAATAATATAAACACAAACGATAAACAAGTATGTGGTTTTTGCGAAATAACTCAAGAGGTGTCATTCTTGAGTATCAAATTCCTAACTCACGATGTTTTCTTATACCTTCTCGTTTACTCTTGGATTGTAGACGCTTCAAATATGAAACTACAAGCAAGAACACATATATCACAAGTTGTTCAAGGCATCATTAATATCAAATCAACTTCAAACCTTCTTCAATTCTTTCTCGGTTCAAAGTCGAAGTTCTCGAGTCGATCAATCTCTTGTCAAGGCTGAAATAAATGATAATCAAACTAAAATTATCAGCAACAAATCAAGAACATCCATAGTTCAATCATTGAAAGGCAAAACAGATTCTAATCCCAAACCGACGGCGTAATGACTGAAAATCGGAAACCGAAACGATATCGAATTCAATTCTAACATTCATATCAACTTCATAACATAAACATACCAGCTGAATATCATCAAAAATCAGCATATCAAAGTTACAAAGGTTTGAACCATGGCTGGACATATCATAACAAAGGCAACCGATGCCCGTTCTTCAACCCGGTTTCGAATATACAACACGTATAGTCTCAAAAACAACTAATCATGCTCAATTCTGATTTTTCCCAATATTAAACTTTCAAAACATGCTGGAACATAAGAAAACTTACACAAAATCTAAGCTCTTGAAGAGAAGATCACAGCGCTATGTCCGGAATTAAATTCGGTTGGACGGATCAAAAGATATCACAATTAGAAACTCAAATTCCACTTGAAGAAGATGATGCTCGGTTGGCTTCTGAAATTCTGAAGAAAAATGTGAGTAATCCTCCTATACATGTTGATAGATACAAATAAAAAAAGTTTTCACCACTACAATGGCATATTTGCACTTCGGCCCTTCCTTTCTTTACTATTTGCACTGCAGTCCTCGGCAAATATTTTAAATTAAATTTCAATCCTAAATAATTTTAAAATATTAGAATTTAAATCTAAACTCTAAAAATTCTATAATTAAATAATCTTGGATCAAAATTAAATAATTTCGGGGCTTTACATTTCTCTCCCTCTAAGACATGAGTTCGTCCTCGAATTCATAAGCAATCTGTACTAACATAAGATAAAGAAATAACAGAAATACTGAATAAGAACTCACTTCAGTGAAATAATTTTGGGAACTTGACCGCGTTAATCGGTGTGAATAAATTCAACTGGCAAGCGTACCAGGTCAAGTAATAATATAGTGGACAAAGGTCCAAGTATCGAACCCACAGGGACTGTATAAAAATGATTACCAAAATATATTTATTTCTACCTAATCTAGACTAATTAAAAGGATGATTTCAGATTTTTAACTAACAAATAAAATTGCAAATAAAATTAAATAAACTAAAACGGAGCTGGAAAATTTGGATTTAACTCAAATTTGGTAAAAGTTCGATCAAGGACTCACGTAGGTACCAGACAATTCATGTAACAAGAAGTCGATCTAAGACATCAGACTTAATCTTAATTCACGGTAATTTTCCTAATTTGTTCGAAGGACAATTTTTAGAACAATCAAACCTATTCAAATATTAATGAACTAATCTTTCGTAATTCTAATCAAACTTGAATGCATGAATAACTGTGAAAATTCAGTTTACACCCAAACCGCATAATGAAATCGAATTCTATTTCTAGTCAGTTTTACACTATGTTGAAAATCAAATTGATCGAATTCGAGACCTCTTCTGTCGACTTGGAATCGATTAACAAGCAAACAAATAACTGGCCAAGAAATTTGTAAGACAAATATAAATTCGATAATCAATAAAATCAAATCAAGTCTAAAAATCTCAAATAAACAAACGAGTTTTATACATAAATTGTCTGGCCTAATCACGTGGCCTTGATCGAAAAAGAAAACTACTCAAGAATCAATTTCATAATTCAAACAAAGTTTTTGATCATGAATTGAAAATAAAAATAAGAAAAGAAGAAGAAACGAGAAATCTTCTCTCCCAAGGTGTAGTAGCCGCCTCTTGCCTTCAAATCTGATGTGTAACCCTTATTCTGCTGATAAGAATCATATTTATATGCCCAAGGGTCTTCAAAAGTTGGTATCATTCCCGAGTAAGACTTTCCTTTTTTAAAAACTCTGCGCGCGATTCTCGCTCGAGCGAGCATAGGGTCTCGCTCGAGCGAGCATAGCCTCTTGCTCTAGCGAGCAACATTCTGTCTCGGATGCTTTTTTGGACGTCTCGCTCGCTCGAGCAAACATAGACTCTCGCTCGAGCGAGAAAATATTTCGGCACCGCGCGACAATTTTGAAAACTTCATTTTTGGATTTCTAGCCGTCGGATCGAGCTGAAATTTGGACACAAGCTTTAAAACATCATGAACTTCATTTTGAACGGTGAAGATCGGATTTGGATCTCTGTAAAATTAAATATGAGTTTTCGATCAAGTCTGCTCCGTAATTAACTCTTCAAAAATCCATTTTCCTACAAAATCAACCCGAGAAGTGAAATACACACACATGCACTTATAACACATAAAAATACATAAAAACAATATGAATGCACACAAAATAAATATAAAAATAACACAAACTAATGCATACAAAATGCACTTATCAACACCCTCATACTTAACTCTTGCTCGTCCTCGAGCAAGACATGCAAAAATAAAATGCAAACAAAAACATAAGTAAGGACGATTCATAAATGTGCAAAGCCTCCGAGAAGTTCAATCACAAAACCAAAAACACAGACATGCTCTCAACTTTTCATAATACACTTTCGATTTAACGTGAACGTGCGTTGTGAAATGTCATTATAGTTTCATTCAACTTAGATCGAATTCGTCTCAAATCTGCTTAGCGACCTATGACAAATTAGTGCAAGTTTCACTCTTCAAGTATCCATTCCTTCCATTGACCTCTAGACTAAACCACCTCCCTTGAGATAATGAATTACACACCTCCGGAGTTTGCACCCGGTATTGCTTTAGCCCCAATAATTACCCGCTGACTTAGCTATAACTGGCTAGGATACGAACAATCATTCTATTTTTTCTTTCTAATCCCCTCGTCTATAGCCCGGATGGAGCATCAATCCCATTTAATCCGCATACTTAGCCTTATATTTAATTTTTTTATAGGATTTTAATCATTTCAAGGCCCGGATGGAATTGTATAGAAAATTTTATCTAGGTGCGCCCAATATCATAAGTGTAAACTAGAGCCTCATCAAAATTCATAGAACACAATCAAGATCCACAAACCACCTATGGTCGTGCAATGGTCAAACAGACAGAAACTTCATCAAATCTTTCGTTACACTCCACTGGTCTAACACAAGTGCTTATAAATATTCACGATTCAACCTACAGTTTCTCATGTCAAGTTAAGAGCAAAATTTTTCAAAAATAAATTTTTTTCAACATAAACTTCATCATCATTGGCTATTATGACTCATCCTACTCATGCAAGACAACACAAACAAACAAAAAAAATGATATGCATGATTACGAACCAAACACAAAAACTAAACCAAATGAATGCAAACAGAATGAGCACAAAAGATAATAACCAATGCAATGAACTAGTCTACCCCCCCATACTTATCCAAAGCATTGCCCTCAATGCTTCAGAACAATGAACAGAATGCAAACAAACAAAAACACCATGAAAATGAAAATAATACTCCCCTGGTTTTCGATTCATTCTCTTCCTTCTTGACTGTATCCTTGGTGATGGTAGCCTCAGTCTCGATAAATCAGCAGGCACAGCAAACTGGCATAGGAAAGAAAACAAAAATCAAACCAAACAAACAAAAACATAAAAACCGAAAATAAAAATAAAAAAAACATAAGCAAAAACACTGGGTTGCCTCCTAGTCAGCGCTAAATTTATAGTCTATAGCCCGACTATACTCCTCTCTTGAGTGGCGACATTCAAGGTGGTTTATCCACCGTCTGTGAAAAACTCAGGTTAGTCCTGCACTTGCATGCTATACCATTAAAGACATTGTGCATTGGACCAATTCCTGCAGACAACTGCACATGCTGACATGCATCACCAACAACATCAATCACATCAATCAAACGAATTGCAGAACAAGATTTTAAAATTAGGCTCTCAGTAGCCAACTTAAGCATGGTAAAAACTACTTGTTCATCATTCAGCCTCAGTACCAACTCTCCTCTCTCAACATCAATTAACGTCCTACTAGCAGCAAGAAAAGGGCGTCCTAAAATCAACGGAACCTCTAACTCCTCCTCCATGTCAAGAATAACAAAATCTACAGGATAAATTAAATTATCTATCTTGACTTGGACATTCTCTACGATCCCTCTCGGATATTTAATAGAACCATAAGAAAATTTGAGAGAGATAGCAGCAGGTTCAATATTTTCTATGCCTAATTTTCGAGCAATAGAATATGGCATTAAATTTATGCTCGACCCAAGATCACACAAAACATTTTCAAAAGATAGACTTCCAATTTTACAGGGTATAGAAAAACTCCCTGGATCCTGAAATTTTGTTGGAAGCTTCTTTTTCATCACCGCCGAACACTCCTCATTCAGTGTGACTTGTGTTACGTCATTCAATTTCTTCTTGTTTTTCAGCAAGTCCTTCAGAAATCTTGCATAATTCGGCATCTCAGCTAAAGCACCTGCAAAAGGTATGTTAATATGCAGTTTCTTGAAGATTTCAAGAAACTTTTTAAATTGAGAATCAAATAACAATTGCTTAGCTCTATAGGGGAAAGGTAAGATAGAAATATCAACCTTATCATTAACTTCAAATTTTGAAGTCTTACCTTTCTTACCTGCCTTGGAGGATTTTTCAGTCCGCGCATCCTCCTTGAACTCTCCAATTTTCGGCCCCTCCATCCTATTCTTTTCGCCCATCTGCTGCTCCACAGACTGTGCTTGAGTCACGACCATGATAGCGTTCACGCCTCTGGGATTTGGTTCAGTGTTACTTGGTAAAGCTCCAGCAGGCCGGGTTGATAACGCGGTCAAGTTTTTGGCGCCGTTGTCGGGGACTGTTTTGATATCAGAATTTTTGTTTCTCTTGAGATTAGACTTTATTTTAATTTTTTTTATTAAATTCTGAATTCCTCTCTTTTCTTTGTAACTTTCAGGTGCTAGGATAGATGGCGGACAATCGTACTGTTTGGGATATTATTAGGCCGCCAGTTGAAGGTTATGGATCTAGCATCGTTCGCCCCGCTGTTGAGGCAAACAATTTTGAACTGAAGCCCTCTACAATTCAGCTAATCCAATTACAAGCTATATTTGGGGGTACATCTGTGGAAGACCCCTACGCTCATCTGGAGCGTTTTCTGTCGATCTGCGACACGTTCAAAGTTAATAGGGTAACATCTGATGCAGTGCGACTGCGGTTATTCCCATTCTCTCTTCAAGGCAAAGCTGTTGAGTGGTTAGATGATTTACCTGCGGGTTCCATCACTACATGGAACCAACTTGTTCAGACTTTTCTGAACAAGTATTTTTCTCCTACTAAGATGGCAAAGTTGTTCTCAGATATTATATCTTTCAAGAAGAAGGAGGGAGAATCTCTACATGCGGCATGGACCAGATTTAAAAAGATGTTGAGGATGTGTCCTCAGCATAATCTCACTCAAAGCCAGCAAACCCAGACGTTCTATAATGGAGCAGATCCTTCATTGCGTTCTATGCTAGATACTGCTGCTAATGGATGCTTATTCAGGAAGACGCCAGCTGAAGCCTAGGAGATCATTGGCAACATGGCAGAGAGTAACATTGGGTGGCCGGATGTAAAGAGAGAGAAGAAGGCTGTAGTTTTAGAGGTCGATGATTTTATGGCCTTGAATGCTAAGATTGACGCGCTAACACACCAAGTGGCACTAATGAAAACAGCGCCAGTAAATCAAGCACAAGGGAATATGCAACAAGACCAGCAGTTATTTGAAGTTGAGGCTGTGAATTTTATGGGCAATCAAGGAAGGCAGACATACAACTCAAACAACAACTACAGTCAGAACTGGCAGGCCAAGCAAGAGGAGAAAAAGCCGAGTTTTGAGGAGATCATGATGAAGTACGTGGCGGGTACTGAGGCTCGCTTGCAGAATCAGGAGAGCATGCTGCAGAAGCTGGAAATTCAGATGATAGTGCATGGAATTGAAAAGCTACCGGGATCCTTAAGTTTCGGAGGGAGTTTATTTTGTAAAATAGCAGAACACTCCTCCGACAACTTCACAGTTTCAAAATCCACAAATTTTCTTTTGTTAGTCAAAATTTCTTTATAAAATTTTACATAACTGGGCATTTGAGCTAAAGCGTCTGCAAAGGGAATATTAATATGAAGCTTTTTGAAAATCTCTAAGAATTTTGCAAATTGATTATCCAATAGCAGTTGCTTTGCTCTTTGGGGGAAAGAAAGTTTACTCAAGTCAATATTTTCATTAATAGCTGGGTGAGAGGACTTACCTTTCTTGCCCGTAGGCGTCAAGTCAATACTTGACCGCGTTAATCGGTGTGAATAAATTCAACTGGCAAGCGTACCAGGTCAAGTAATAATATAGTGGACAAAGGTCCAAGTGTCGAACCCACAGGGACTGTATAAAAATGATTACCAAAATATATTTATTTCTACCTAATCTAGACTTATTAAAAGGATGATTTCAGATTTTTAACTAACAAATAAAATTGCAAATAAAATTAAATAAACTAAAACGGAGCTGGAAAATTTGGATTTAACTCAAATTTGGTAAAAGTTCGATCAAGGACTCACGTAGGTACCAGACAATTCATGTAACAAGCAGTCGATCTAAGACATCAGACTTAATCTTAATTCACGGGAATTTTCCTAATTTGTTCGAAGAACTATTTCTAGAACAATCAAACCTATTCAAATATTGATGAACTAATCTTTCGTAATTCTAATCAAACTTGAATGCATGAATAACTGTGAAAATTCAGTTTACACCCAAACCGCATAATGAAACCGAATTCTATTTCTAGTCAGTTTTACACTATGTTGAAAATCAAAGTGATCGAATTCGAGACCTCCTCTGTCGACTTGGAATTGATTAACAAGCAAACAAATAACTGGCCAAGAAATTTGTAAGACAAATATAAATTCGATAATCAATAAAATCAAATCAAGTCTAAAAATCTCAAATAAACAAACGAGTTTTATACATTAATTGTCTGGCTCAATCACGTGGCCTTGATCGAAAAAGAAAACTACTCAAGAATCAATTTCATAATTCAAACAAAGTTTTTGATCATGAATTGAAAATAAAAATAAGAAAATAAGAAGAAACGAGAAATCTTCTCTCCCAAGGTGTAGTTGCCGCCTCTTGCCTTCAAATCTGATGTGTAACCCTTATTCTGCTGATAAGAATCATATTTATATGCCCAAGGGTCTTCAAAAGTTGGTATCCTTCCCGAGTAAGACTTTCCTTTTTTAAAAACTCTGCGCACGATTCTCGCTCGAGTGAGCATAGGGTCTCGCTCGAGCGAGCCATCTTCTGCCTGAAGGTGATTTTCCACATCTTGCTCGCTCGAGCGAGCATAGCCTCTCGCTCGAGCGAGCAACATTCTATCTCGGATGCTTTTTTGGACGTCTCTCTCGCTCGAGCGAGCAAATTTTTCTACACCGCGCGACGATTTTGAAAATTTCATATCTTGATTTCTAGCAGTCGGATCGAGCTGAAATTTGGACAGCAGCTTTAAAACATCATGAAATTCATTCTGAATGGTAGAGATTGGATTTAATCTCTCTAAAATTAAATATGATCAAGGCTGCTCCGTAATTAACTCTTCAAAAATCCATTTTCCTACAAAATCAACCCGAGGAGTGAAATACACATACATGCATTTAAAACACATAAAAATACATAAAAATAATATGAATGCACACAAAATAAATATAAAAATAACACAAACTAATGCATACAAAATGCACTTATCAGAACTTCTATCTCATGTCTTCTTCAGTCTCCCATGTCGCTTCTTCAGTACCATTTCGACTCCATTGAACTTTAACTAACGTAATAGTCTTGTTTCTGAGTTGTTTTTATTTTCAATCGAGAATTTGAATCGGTTTCTTGAAGTAACTCAATGTGTCATCAAGTTCAGTTTCATCCACTTGGATAATATGAGATAAGTCAGGCTGATACTTCCTCAACATCGATGCATGGAAAACATCATGAATACCAGATAAAGCTTGAGGCAATGCAAGTCGATAAGCTAGATCACCTATCTTCTCTAGAATCTCATAATGTCCAATAAATTGTGGTGACAACTTCCCTCTCTTGCAAAATCGAACAGTACCCCTGAAAGGTGAAATCTTCAAGAATACTCTGTCTCCCTGCTCAAAACTCAAAGGTCGACGTCTCACGTTCGCATACTTTGCTTGTCTGTCTTGAGCTATCTTCATTCGTTTCTGAATGAGTTTCACTTTGTCAGTCATTTCTCTAATCATATCAGGACCAATATCAGGTACCTCTGTAACATCATCCCAATACAACGGTGATCTGCACTTTTTACCATACAAAGCTTCGAATGGAGTCATCTCAATACTAGTCTGATAACTGTTATTGTAAGAGAACTCCACAAGTGGTAACGAATCTTGCCAGTTAGTACTAAAATCAAGTACTACAGCTCTAAGAATATCCTCAAGAGTTTGAATCGTTCATTCTGACTGTCCGTCAGTTTGAGGATGATAAGCAGTACTCAAGTTTAAACGAGTACCTAGAGCTTGTTGCAAACTGTGCCAAAAATGAGAAGTAAATCTAGGGTCACGATCAGACACAATAGATTTAGGCACACCGTGCAATCTTACTACTTCTCTAACATATATTTCTGCCATCTGATCATGTCGATATGTCATTCGGTATGGAATGAAGCACGCTTATTTTGTCAACCTATCAATAATCACCCAAATCTCATCATAGCCTCGGGATGAACGTGGCAAATTCTTCACAAAATCCATAGAAATGTGATTCCATTTCCATTCAGGAATTGACAAACTCTGTAACAGACCATGAGGCTTATTTCTCTCAGCCTTCACCTGTTAGAAATTAAGACATGTAGACACGTATTTAGTGACATCTGATTTCATCTGTTTTCACCAGTAATGATTCTTCAAATCATTATACATTTTCCTGCCACCGGGATGAATATTGTATCTACTGCAATGCGCTCCTTTAAAAATCTGCTGTTTCATATCAGAAACATTTGGAACAACAAGTCGGTTATTCACAAATAAGATATCATCAGCACTGAACTTATATTCAGATTGATGCCCAGACTTAACCATTTCAACGGATTTCTGAATACTCTGATCTTCTTTCTGTGCCTCCTTGATTCGAAACAACAATTCAGGCTCAGCTCGAATTGAATAAACTTGAATAGGCCTCATATTTGTCTCAAAGGTTAATCCAGAAATGCAACAATATTCAATCAAATGAGATACACCTACAGTAGATAAGGATAAAGCACATACCTTCCTACTTAGGGCATCTGCAGCAGCATTTGATTTCCCTGTATAATATTTGATTTCGCAATCAAAGTCCTTCAACAAATCTAACCATCTTCGTTGTCTCATGTTCAATTCAAATTGTGTAAACATATATTTCAAACTCTTATGATCAGAATAAATTTTGAACTTCTCACCGTACAAATAATATTGCCATATCTTCAATGCAAAGACGATGGCTGCCAATTCAAGATCATGAATTGGATATCTCGTCTCATGTGGCTTCAACTGTCTCGAAGCATAATCAACAACATGATCTCGCTTTATCAGCACACATCCTAGTCCCCTGTGAGAAGCATCACAATAAAGAGTGAAATAACTAGTACCTGAAGGGATAGTAAAGACTGGTGCACTTGTCAGCCTCTTCTTCAACTCAAGAAAACTATCTTCATAAGCCTCAATGTAGTAGCCCGTAACCAAAATTAGTGATTAAGTGTTGATCAATCCAATAAATCATGTTAGTTTAAGTTAAACATGATTAAGGGAACTATTAATGAATTAACGGAGTCCGGAATTAGACCCAGAATGATCAGAAATGGCCCGGAAGGTCAGGCAGAATGGACGCAACGTTCGTGGAACGGATGCAACGTTTTGGTCAGCTGATGTCATCCGTGATGTCAGCAAGATGACTTCATTGCTTACGACCGTGATGTGATGTTCGGGCGCAATGATGGCGAACGGACGCAACGATGGAGGAACGGACGTTTCGTTCGATGTCTATAAATAGGGGTGCCGAGATTCATTTTCAGACGCACCAACCATCTCTCTTCTCTCGATTCCTTGTCTTCTAGCTTAGATCTAGGGCATTCTAGGCTTCCTTTGGGGAATCCGGAAGTGGCATAGCGGTCCAGACATCGTAGCGGAGCTGTGGCCTAGTTCTGAGGCAAGCGACATCAAAGGGCTGACGACGGATGCATGTATAGCTTTTGCTTCCTAAAAATATTTAGGAGTATGCAATAGTTTAGTTAAGGCTTTTAGGGCACTATAATGATATTAGTATCATTTTGCAGTGTAGTTCGGAGTTAGGCGTGGACTTAGAGCTGGTAGAGCTTGCCTAGTATTTGAGGTACAAAAGTATTGTTCGAGATATCCTGACTGATTATGCATGTATTATGTGACTGCATGATTTATATGACATGATTTTATGCTGCATACATGTGCATCTTGATCTATCTCTTTTGAGATGTCTTTTAGTAGGGTTTTACCCTGTCCTGTTAGTGGATGGACTTCCATTGAATTGGGTCCGGCGTATCCACTGGTATTTTGGTATGTGAGCCACATCCTGAAGCGACGGCATAGCGTGCTACATACCAGGGCCCGATATGTCTTTGTTATCTTATTCTTGACCTCTAGTCAGTAGGCGGTACACTTGCATTCATGTATACTCATACTCTCGTGCTGAGCATTTTGTGCTCATGTCTCGTACTCTGTGTATCTGGACACCCTATTCCATGGGGCAGGTTTGCGATTGGATGAGGCGGGTGGATCCAAGAGGCGCTAGGCAGTGGTTGGCCAGCTGAAGCTTCTCCTAGGGTTTTATTGTATTGTATTGGGTTGATGCAGCTTTCGATTTGGTTGTATAACTATTTGGGTAATTGCAAATTCCTTGCCTTGGGATTGTATAATTATTACTTCCGCAGTTTATTCTGGTTTTCTGTTTTATTAAGTTTATTGCATGCCTAAGTTTCTGTTTAGTAGGTGATCTCGGTAAGGGTCACTACATTTATGGTATCAGATCATGCATAGTAATCTTGGGATTTAGATTCTGCAAAAGATAACCGTGAGGTAATTTTGTAGATGGCGGATTGCAATGATTAGAGTAGCCATGGCAGTATAGGTGGACGTTGGGGCGATGGTGACCGGGAGCGTCATCGGGAACGCCATCATCGTCGTCATGATGATCAACGTTTCAGTGTGTGTTGGTTCTTACAGATGGGTCCTAAGCCCTTGGTTGGAGGCGAGACTCCGGAGGATGCGGAGAACTGTCTAGATCGCATGGAGACAAATTTTTAGACTTTCCGCTGTATTGAGGAGCAGAAGATGGAGACGCTTGGTTATCTTCTGAATTGGCGAGCCCGTAAGTGGTGGAGATTCACTTCTGCACCATTCGTTGTGATGCGAGGAGTTGTCACTTGGGCCAAGTTTCGCACAGATTTTCAGAAGCTGTATTTTCCTCCTGCACTCCGTCAGACGAAGGTGGGTGAGTTACTGAGTTTGCGACAGGGATCTATGTCTATTGAGGAGTATCAGCAGAAGTTCTTTGACATGTTATCCTATTGCCCCGAGATTGCTGACAGCTCAGAGATGAAGTACAATCTGTTCCATCAGGGTCTTAACCCATAGATTCATGACCGTGTGGCGGTCGGTGATGATATGACTTATGATGGTTTGGTGAGCCTTTTTCACCAGGCGGAGGATAGCATTCGGCGTAACATGTCTTTCCCTCAGCCTAGGCCTGCGACGTGCTCAGTCTTTCTAGAAGTCCGGATCTACTTCTTCTTCCTCTGGTTCCGGTGGTGTTGTCCGTTTTGGGAAGAAGGAAAAGTGCAACCATTGTGGGAAGAACCATCCGACAGACAGATGTCGTAAAGCTTCTGGAGCCTGTTTCCGTTGTGGAGAGGTTGGTCATCTCCGGAGGGATTGTCCACTATCTGAGGGAGGCGGTTCTGGTTCTGGTTCAGGATCGGGTTTTTAGACTACCGTTCAGCAGAGGTCGCAGGGACAGTCTTCTGGGAGTTCTCATTTGAAGCCGCGGACTTCTAGCCAGGTGTTTGCCTTGAGGCACGATCAGACAGTGGAGAGAATGAGAAGGTCATCGCAGGTATATTTCTGTTATATGACATACATGCTCTTGTACTTATTGACACTGGTGCATCTCATTCCTTCATTTCTGCACGTTTTGTTAAAAAGCATAAGTTACCATGCATTGCACTAGACGTAGTAGTTTCTGTTTCTACTCCGATGGGTCAATCTGCTTTGGCTAAGCGTCTAGTGATGGGTTGCCCTTTAGAGTTCGAAGGGAACTTTCTGATAGCGAATCTCATAGTTCTTGCGATGGATGATTTTGATTGTATTATGGGGATATACATGCTGACTACCTATCAAGCTTCAGTGGATTGCTATCAGAGATTAGTACGCTTTCATCCGGATGGGAGTGATAGATTCTTTTTCTATGGTGAGGGAGCGTGACCCCCGATGCCGTTGGTATCAGCTTTGAGAGCCTGTCGAGCTCTAGAAACTGGCGGGGAATGTTACCTCATCTATGCAGTTGATTTGTCTGCTGAAAGCATTGGGATAGAGAGTATTCCGGTTGTGGATGAATTCCCAGATGTTTTTCCAGATGAGATTCTGGGTTTTCCTCCTGTTAGAGAAGTCGAGTTTTGCAGAGAGTTGATGTCGGATACTTCTCCTATTTCTCTAGCACCGTATCTTCTGGCTCCGTTAGAGATGCGAGAGTTGAAGAATCAGTTACAGGATCTTTTGGACAAAGGGTACATTTGTCCTAGCGTATCTCCTTGGGGAGCTCCTATTCTCTTTGTGAAGAAGAAGGATGGGTCTATGCGGTCGTGTATTGACTATCGGTAGCTGAACCGAGTTACTGTGAAGAACAAGTATCATTTGCCTCGTATTGATGACTTGTTTGATCATTTGCAGGGTACTTCGATTTACTCCAAGATTGACTTGAGATCTGGGTATCATCAGATGAGAGTCCAAGACCAGGACATAGCCAAGACTGCATTCCGTACTCACTATGGGCATTACGAGTTTCTAGTGATGCCGTTTGATTTGACTAATGCGCCGGCTATATTTATGGATCTGATGAACCGTGTTTTCCGGGATTTTTGGATAAGTTTGTCGTGGTATTCATTGACGACATTCTGGGGTATTTGCAAAATACGGACGAGCATGTTTCTCACTTGTGGTTGGTACTGCAGACTCTTCGGGATGAGCAGTTGTATGCCAAACTGAGTAAGTGTGAGTTCAGGATGGATCGGGTGGTCTTTCTTGGCCATATCATATCCAGGGAAGGGATTTGTGTTGATCCGAGCAAGATTGAGGTTGTGCTTAATTGGTCGCGTCCGACGATGGTTGCTGAGATCCGCAGTTTTCTGGGTCTAGCAGGATATTATTGTCGCTTCATTCTAAACTTATCGCAGCTAGCCCGACCGTTGATGCAGCTTACCCGCAAGGGTGTTGATTTCGAGTGGTCCTCAGAGTGTGAGGAGAATTTTTGTGAGCTTCGACGATGGTTGACTTCTGCGCCAGTGTTGGCATTGCCGTCAAGATCTGGAGGGTATGTGGTTTACACGGATGCTTCTCTTCAGGGGTTAGGTTGTGTCCTGACTCGGAATGAGCATGTGATCGCATACGCTTCTTTACAGTTGAAGTTGCACGAAGACAATTATCCAGTTCATGATTTGGATTTGGCAGTTATTATGTTCGCTTTGAAGATCTGACGTCATTATCTGTATGGAGAAATTTGAGATCTTCATCGACCATAAGAGTCTCAAGTATTTTTTCACTCAGGCGGAGTTGAACATGAGGCAGAGGTGTTGGATGGACTTGCTTAAGGACTATGATTGCGAGATTAAGTTCCATCCGGGAGCTGCTAATATCACTGCTGATGCCTTGAGTCGCAAGGTGCGACTATCCGCACTTCAGACTTGTTCGATGTCTAGCGCAATCGGAGATTGTTGTTCTTCAGGATATACCTTCAAGCACAAGAAAGGTATGCAGAGTATCCAGATGTTTGCGATATTATCTGAGCCAACTTTTTATTCGCGGATTTGGGATGCTCAGATGTCTGATCCGAAGACCCAGCGTTTTGCTCGTCTAGCCAACGAGGGTAGCACGTCTGGATTTCACTATCATTCAGATGGTTTTCTATGTTTGTCTGGTAGGCTTGTGATTCCGGAGGATGAGGAGTTGCGAGAGGAGATTTTGTCTCAGGCACATCACACTAAGTTGAGTATTCATCCGGGGAGCAAAAAGATGTACAAGGATCTACGTGCTCGGTTTTGGTGGAAGGCGATGAAACACAACGTGTATCAGTATGTTTCGAGATGCTTGGTTTGTCAGCAGGTCAAGGCAGAGCACCGACGACCTGGAGGTTTGCTTCACAATCTTCCTATTCCGAAGTTGGAGCTTATCACGATGGATTTTGTGACCCATTTGTGATGCTATCTGGGTTGTGGTAGACTGACTTACCAAGTCAGCTCATTTCATTTCCTATAGCCGAGAGTACTCTGTGGATCGTATGACTCGGTTGTACATTCAGGAGATCGTTAGACTTCATGGAGTGCCTATGAGCATTGTTAGCGATCAAGACTCCAGGTTTACTTCTAGATTTTGGGAGAGTGTTCAGCGTGCGATGAGTACTACTCTCAGTTTGAGTACTGCCTATCATCCGGAGACTGATGGACAGTCAAAGCGCACTATCCGTACTTTAGAGGATATGCTTCAAGCATGCGCTATGGATTTTGGTTCAGCCTGGCAGGATCATTTGCCGTTGATTGAGTTCGCGTACAACAACAGCTATCATCGTAGCATTGGGATGGCACCTTTTGAGGCGTTGTACGGACGACGTTGTCGTACTCCACCTCTTTTGGGAAGAAGTGGGTAAGAGACAGGCCGAGGGACCAGAGTTCGTCCAACAGGCCGCAGATATTGTTGATCAGATCAAGAAACGGATTAAGACTGCACAGGATCGTCAGGCCAGCTATGCTAAAACCAAGCGTAGACCTCTGCAATTCGATGTTGGGGAGAAAGTGTTTCTGAGAGTCTCACCTTTTCGCAGAATTCTCATATTTGGCCTCAAGGGAAAATTGTCTCCCAGATTCATTGGTCCGTTTGAGATCTTGGAGAGCATTGGCGATTTAGCATATCGACTTGCTTTGCCACCGTATCTGTTCAGTATTCATGACGTGTTTCAGTATCTCTATTGCGATGGTATGTGGCGGATCAGTCTCATATTTTTCAGCCGTCTGAGGTCCAGGTGGATACTGATTTGACCTATGCAGAGAGGCCTATTCTCATTCTGGATCACAAGGATAAGGTGTTGAGAAATAAAGTCATTCATCTGGTTTTAGTTCAGTGGCACCGCCGAAGCACTGAAGAGTCACTTGGGAGCTTGAGAGCAGGATGCGTTCAGAACATCCTGAGTTATTTTGACTTTATTTCCCTGTTGTATTCGGTTGTGAACTTTGTAAACGTTTAATTTGAATAAAGAATGTTTCTGTATGTTGTTTTACATTCAGTACTTAAGATTTGATTTCGAGGACGAAATATCTTAAGTGGGGGATAATGTAGTTGCCCCTACCCGAAATTAATGATTAAGTGTTAATCAATCCAATAAATCATGTTATTTTAAGTTAAACATGATTAAGGGAACTCTTAATGGATTAACGAAGTCCGAAATTAGATCCAGAATGATCAGAAATGGCCCGGAAGGTCAGGCAGAACGGACGCAACGTTCGTGGAACGGATGCAACGTTCTGGTCAGCTGATATCATCCGTGATGTCAGCAAGATGATGTCATTGCTTACGATCGTGATGTGACGTTCGGACGCATCGATGGCGAACGGACACAACGATGGAGGAATGGACGTTCCGTTCGATGTCTATAAATAAGGGTGCTGAGTTTTATTTTCAGACGCACCAATCATCTCTCTTCTCTCGATTCCTTGGTCTTCTATCTTAGATCTAGGGCATTCTAGGCTTCCTTTGGGGAATCCGGAAGTGGCATAGCGGTCCAGATGTCGTAGTAGAGCTGTGGCCTAGTTCTGAGGCAAGCGACATCAAAGGGCTGACGACGGACGCACGTATAGCTTTTGCTTCTTAAAAATATTTAGGAGTATGCAATAGCTTAGTTAAGACTTTTAGAGCACTATAATGATATTAGTATCATTTCGTAGTGTAGTGCGGAGTTAGGCGTGGACTTAGAGCTGGTAGGGCTTGCCTAGTATTTGAGGTACGAAAGTACTGTTCGAGATATCCTGACTGAGTATTCATGTATTATGCGACTGCATGATTTATATGACATGATTTTATGTTGCATACATGTGCATCTTGAGCTATCTCTTTTGAGATGTCTGTTAGTAGGGTTTTTACTCTATCCTGTTAGTGGATGGACTTTCATCAAATTGAGTCTGGCGTATCCACTCGTATTTCGGTATATGAGCCACCTCCTGAAGCTACGGCACAACGTGCTGTTGGAAAACAGTGTTCAGATCAATTAGAATTGATACCCAATGCAGCGAAAGTTTAAAAATTTATTTTTATTAATATGGAACGATTCCATATCTGGGTATCAAAACTTTTGCGATTAAATTCATACAAGTAAAACAAATAATCACAATTAATTTTTTACCTTAAATCTCGAAACGAGATTATGGACTCCAACAGAATTTAATCTGCTCTTCTTGTAAATCCCGGGAACTGATGGCGTCACGATCAATCACCGGAATAAGGTCCACGAACAGAAAACAGAAACCCTCTGATTGACTGCAGTAGAAATCAATCAGAAGTTTTGCGCAGAGAATAAACAGATATGATCTGTTAATTCAGATTGTAATTTTTCATAAAAATCACAAGCCGAATTTTCTCCAAAGGGACAGAGGAATTTTCAAAAATCCTCTTAAAATAATTATGCAGTGTTCGAAAATTTGAAGACTGAATCACATGTAATTTTCGAACCCACTACATGTATTTATAGATAATTTCTAGACTAAGTTAAGTTATAATTGTGTTAGGACTCTAACTCCTTAAAGCCCACAATTCATAACTTAAGCCCAATAAGCCAAGCCCGTTGTTCTAAAAATTAATATAAAATTCATCGTGACTCCGATTGATAAACTGATTTTACCAATGTGCACAGAAACCATTTTTGCATATTTTAGAGTCAAGATAATTTTTCTGAATCCGAATTCAGTGATTTCCAAAAATGCCCATCCCTATGTCATTTTAGGAAATCTCACTCCCTTTAGTTAAGAAGTCCAACTTCTCTTTCATTAAATTTAACTCTTTAAATTTAACTATCTCTACGGGGTTTTAGTAATCCATTACTTGTGTAACCCTCAATGGTTCAGGAATACAGCTAGCCGTGGGCTAACAACTCCTTGTGACTCGGAACAACAATTTCCGACTTACCCATCGAATCATGGTAAGAGCGCCTAGCAACATCGCCCCATGACTCCCTAGGTATTACTGATAGTGCCTGCAAGAACCAGTAGATTTTTGTTAGCGTACAGTACGGTCCCTTCATCCATATATCCCGATCGAATCAACAACCATTGGTATATCGAGAGTCGTTCGAGATTCGATAACTATGCATTACATCTTGGAGATCAAATAGTGACATCGCATGTGTTACTAGGATAACCAATTAACCTAAAACACATCACGTACTCTGGCCAGAGATTCGTCACACTAATATCTCCTCAGATCGCATAGGATATCCACACTCGCAAGTATGTAGTGAATCCTTGACAACAAAGCATCGACTCCTATATGTGTCGTAACTGTACCCAATCCCGACACCTGATGACCTCAATAGAGTCGGTAAACGAGTCAAAGTACAGTACTAGCATATAGAGTCTCAATGATGTTTCAAGTAATAAGGACTAATGGTGTACAACCAAAACCGCGGACTTTATCAACTCGATAAGTGATAACCACTTGAAAAGTCCGAATAGGGTAGTTCGATCATTCATCATATGAATATCCATTTGCATGCTTTGAACATCTCTATGTTCCATACTAATGAAACGTGGTACTCGGCATCGCAAATGCTAGTCTCAATCTCGAGCGATCCTTATCCTTATTTGCGGACGGCTCAATTGACTAGGAACAGTTTAGAATATACAGTGACTATAAGATGTGTTTCATGATAGCCATCCCCATGTGCTACCACATCGTACATACACTATAGTATATTCAAGGTCTTTATCAAAACAAAAATATTATATCATAATATAACAATATGAAGAAAGATAAAGTCAATACCATTATAAAATTGTAAATTATATTAAGCAAACGATTGTTTTACATAGAGTCATAAAAGCCCTTAGCCACAAGTTGGCTAACCGGACACCCACTCTTTCAATCTCCCACTTGCCCTAAAGCCAACTAGTCATACTACGTAATCCCATTTATTCGCGATGTTTGTCAAACAATGGTCCTGACAAGGGCTTAGTAAGCGGATCAGCGATATTGTCTGTAGAGCTCACTCTCTAGACACTGATGTCTCCTCTTTCCACAATCTCCCGGATGATGTGGTATTTCCTCATTACGTGTTTGGACTTCTGATGAGACCTTGGCTCCTTTGCCTGAGCAACGGCACCCGTGTTGTCACAGTACACCGGGACTGGACCAACAGCTTCAGGAATTACACCCAAATCTTGGATGAATTTCCTTATCCAAACCGCCTCTTTAGCAGCAGCTGATGCTGCAATGTATTCTGCCTCAGTGGTGGAATCTGCTGTGGTGTCTTGCTTGGAACTCTTCCAAGAGACAACACCGTCATTGAGCACAAATACAAATCCAGAGGTTGATTTTGAGTCATCCACGTCACATTGGAAGCTAGAGTCGGTGTAGCCTTCCAACTTCAATTCTCTTCCTCCATAAACCATTAACACATTCTTAGTCCTTCGCAAGTACTTAAGAATATCCTTCACGGCTTTCCAATGCATTTGACCGGTATTGGCTTGATATCTGCTCGTGACGCTCAGAGCATAGGCCACATCCGGTCTGGTAGATATCATCCCATACATGATACTACCAATGGCTGACGCATATGGTATGTGTGTCATCTTCTCTATCTCTTCGTCAGTCTTGGGACACATAGACTTGGATAAAGAAACTCCATGACACATAGGTAGATGTCCTCTCTTGGACCCATCCATTAAAAACCTTTTCAATATGGTTTTGATGTAGGTTGATTGAGTAAGTCCTATCATTCTCTTAGATCTATCTCTATAGATCTGTATCCCAAGAATATAAGAGGCCTCATCCAAATCCTTCATCGAGAATCTACCTGATAACCATATCTTTGTTGACTGCAACATCCCTACATCATTCCCCATGAGTAGGATGTCATCAACATAAAGTACTAAGAATGTTACCGCATCCTTAACTACTTTCTTGTACACGCATGGTTCCTCCGGGTTCTTGATGAAACCAAAATCCTTTATTGTTTCATCAAATTTCTGGTTCCAACTTATTGATGCTTGTTTGAGACCATAAATTGATCTCTGAAGCTTGCATACCTTATGCTCGCTTCCCATGGATGTGTATCCCTCAGGCTGCATCATATAGATCTCTTCCTTAATGTTTCCATTAAGAAAGGCAGTCTTTACATCCATTTGCCATATCTCATAGTCATACCATGCTGCTATGGCAATAAGGATTCTTATGGACTTGAATATTGCGACTGGTGAAAAGGTTTCATCATAGTCAACTCCTTGTCTTTGAGTATAACCTTTTGCCACCAATCGTGCCTTGTAGGTCAACACCTTTCCGTCAGACCCAAGCTTTCTCTTGTAGATCCATTTGCACTCTATTGGAACAATTCCATCGGGAGGATCTACTAAAGACCAAACTTGGTTAGTATGCATCGAGTCTATTTCCGATTGCATAGCTTCAAGCCATAAATTTGAATCCGCATCAGAAATTGCTTCCTTGAAGTTTCTTGGATCACATCCAATATCGGGTTCACATTGATCCCCTTCAAGAAGAAGACCATATCTTATAGGAGGCCTAAAAGTCCTTTCGGATCTCCTAGTAGTAGGCGTGTCTTGTGATGATTCTTGAGGTGTAGGATCGCTATTTTGTATCTCGGGTTCTTCTCGAATTTCTTCGAGTTCCATCATCTTGCATTTCTTATCCAATAAGAACTCCTTCTCCAAGAAGGTGACATTCCTTGAAACAAACACTTTTGTTTCATTAGGATGATAGAAATAATATCCGATTGAATTCTTCGGATACCCCACAAAATAACATAAAGAGGATCGACTATCCAACTTATCTCCCACTGTCTGCTTCACGTAAGCAGGACATCCCCAAATCCTCAAGTACGAATACTTAGGAGCTTTTCCATTCCATAACTCGTATGGTGTTTTATTTACTGCTTTAGTGTGGACGTTGTTTAACAACAATAGCGCCGCTTCAAGCGCGTAGCCCCAAAACGAAGGTGGGAGCTCAGTGAAGCTCATCATGGATCGAACCATGTCCAACAAAGTTCGATTGCGATGCTCCGAAACACCATTAAGCTAAGGTGTCATAGGAGGAGTCCACTGAGAGAGAATCCCATTCTCCTTTAGATAGTCCAAAAACTCGGTACTTAAGTATTCTCCACCTCGATCCGATCGAAGTGCCTTAATACTTTTACCTAGTTTGTTTTCTACTTCAGCCTTGAATTCTTTGAACTTTTCAAATGCTTCAGACTTATATTTCATTAAATATAAATACCCATACCTAGAATGATCATCAGTAAAGGTAATGAAGTAGGTGTTGCCACATTTAGTACCAATCCTAAATGGACCGCAAACATCTGTATGGATCAAATCCAACAGATTTTGACTACACTCAGGTTTCCCTTTGAAAGGAGATTTAGTCATTTTTCCCTTTAGGCAGGACTCACAAGTAGGTAGAGAGTTAATATCAGACATATCAAACATGCCCTCTCCCACTAGCTTGTTCATCCTCCTTGAGGAAATATGACCTAGCCTAGCATGCCAAAGGTTTGCCGGGTTTTGACTATCGTCCTTCCTTTTAATTGTTGTTTCCGGTTTATCAACATAATTAATTGGAACGTCTTTTAATTTTAAGCTATATAGATCGTTTTCAAGTTGTCCATTTCCAATCAAACATTCATTCTTGTAAATTTTGCAAATCTCATTTACAAAATTACAAGAAAAACCATCTCTATCAAGCATAGAAATAGATATAATGTTTTTGACCAAATCCGAAACATATAAAACATCTCTCAAAAATAACTTAAAATTGTTCTGCAAAACTAAATAAATGTCTCCTATAGCTTTGGCTTCGACTCTAGAACCATTCCCGAGCCTTAGCTGGGTCTCACCCATCCTTAGCTTACGACTTCTTGTCATTACCTGCAAATCATTGCAAATATGAGATCCACATCCGGTATCCAATACCCAAGAAGAAGTATTAAGCGAAACATTTATTTCAATGTAAAACATACTCTTTGCAGTTCGCAACTGTTCGAGGTATTCCTTGCAGTTACGTTTCCAATGACCGGGTTTCTTGCAGTAATGGCAAACGTTTTCATCTTTTATTTCAATTGAAGCCTTGGCCTTTCCCTTCTTATTTGGTACAATCTTCTTGGGCGGGGCAGAACGTTTCTTACCCTTTCCACTTGGTCCTTTCTTAGAGTTAGAAGAGGAGCCAACCAAGAGTACCGATTTATCCTTCTTTAGTGTGGCTTCATAAGTTACAAGCATATTGACCATCTCTTCAAGGGTGGCCTCTATCTTGTTCATATTGAAGTTCATCACAAAGCCGTCAAACGACGAAGGAAGTGAAAGAAGCAACAAGTCCACATTGAGTTCATGCTCTAATGTCAGTTCGAGTTTTACCAACTTTTCAATGAGGCCAATCATGTGTACCCCATGCTCACGGACCGAAGTCCCATCTCGCATGCGGCATGTCATGAGCTCTTTGACAGTCGCAAATTTCTCGGCCCTTGACTGAGCTCCAAAAAGTTTCTTGAGTGCGCTGTGAATGTCAGCAGCATTCACCGCATCCTCAAATCGCCTCTGGAGTTCATCAGACATTGATGCTAGCATATAACTCTTTGTCTTGACATCATGGTCCCACCAATCGTCAAGCTTTTTCAACTCTTCCGGACTAGTGTTAGCCGGGGCTTCCTTCGGAGGACGCTTCTCTAACACGTAGAAAGCCTTCTCCGAATTTAGAATGATTTTTAACTTATGGAACCATTCCGTATAGTTAGCGCCAGTCAACTTGTTTTGATCGAGAATTGAGAGTAGTGGATTACGCGAATTCATAGTAATGAAATACTGAAAAGAAAACAGACAATAATCAGTGATTTGTTCAATTAATTTACTAAGACATAAAATATTTTGTGAATTTCATTTTATGAATTACACTCCCACTATTTTTTGTCGATTTCACTACCCTCTAGTAAAAACGAGAAAAATTTTCTTTAGTAGGAACATGGAGTCCAATTGACAAACTATAGTCCCGAATAATATCAGCCAACTATAATTTTCAAAAGGTAGAGCCCAATTGCTTCCAAAGCAACCTCCATGTTTTTACCTCATGTCCAATAAGGGCCCAATAATATGACGTCGTTTATTGTGACATGTCAAGATGACCCATCAATATTAAGTTGTGATGGACGGTCGCCATGTGGATCCCCAATAATATGAGCCAATCCCATGGGAGTTCCACCCAACTTACAACATGTGTCGATCCAATGTACAGCTTTCCGACGAACGGGCCCCCCCAATAATATGAGCCGGACCATATCCGCGGGTAGCATCACATACATTGATCGTTGATGGAAGGTAGAAATATTTAAACAATATTTAAAATTTCCTTTTGTTTATCTTGATATCAATTTTAAATCATATTTAAAATGAGAGATTTTATTTTGAAAATTTGTCTCATCATGCAATTTATGTATGCTTGCGGGATTCATACAATTTATGTCTAAACATGCATACATCAATAATATCATATATTATTTAAGGATGATCGATCCCATTTACTAATCGGCCCGTGGTTGCCAATCACGAGTCTAAGTCCAATCCTAGGTGTTATGCAAGTATGCAATGCAATCCTATTACATTGTGCTTCCAATTTACATTTCTTCGGTCTTCATTGTTTGTTGGGCCCACCATTTCTTCAAAACTTTGTCTCCCACTAAGTCTAATAAATTTACAATAAATTTCAATGACAAATATGGGATACATTTTTAGGGGTGGGAACGGGCCATAAACCAGGCCCACTTTTATTACATATGACAATCATATTGGGCTATAAACCAAGCCCATTAATAAACACCAACAACAATAAGACAAATGTAAATCACCTAACATACACCTAAAATATTGGTCATGGCAATCGATCATCCTTTTATCAAATAATTAATTCAATAATTAAAATAATTGGATAAACATGCAATGGCATCATAATTAAAAGATAAAATCATATTTTATCTTATCCATCCATAAGATCATATCTTATCATCAATTGTACCAAAATAATTAATTTTATAAAATTTAATTTAACGGATAAAATTTATAAATTTTCCAAAAATTCAAATTTATCCAAAAATAAATTTTAAAAATTTCGGACTCAAACAATTCGATCCGATGCCTCGTGATCTAATCAAAAACAATTTTCGATCGGATCAAACACTCGAATTTCAAAAATTCAAAATTTTTAAGAATTAAAATTTTAATTTTCCGGGCTGCCCGGGACAATCCCGGGCAGCGATCCGAACGCTGCCCGTGTTTTGACCGTCAAAAATTTAATTTTAAAAATTTGTTTTGTTTAAAAAACCGAGGCTTAAAAATTTTGTACAATCGATTAATTTAATCGTTTGATCTGAGAAACCTGGCTTTGATACCAATGTTGAAAAACGGTGTTCAGATCAATTAGAATTGATACCCGGTGCAGCGGAAGTTTAAAAATTTATTTTTATTAATATGGAACGATTCCATATCTGGGTATCAAAACTTTTGCGATTAAATTCATACAAGTAAAACAAATAATCACAATTAATGTTTTACCTTAAATCTCAAAACGAGATTATGGACTCCAACAGAATTTAATCTGCTCTTCTTGTAAATTTCGGGAACTGATGGCGTCACGATCAATCATCGGAATAAGGTCCACGAACAGAAAACAGAAACCCTCTGATTGACTGCACTAGAAATCAATCAGAAGTTTTGCGCAGAGAATAAACAGATATGATCTGTTAATTTAGATTGTAATTTTTCATAAAAATCACAAGCCGAATTTTCTCCAAAGGGACAGAGGAATTTTCGAAAATCCTCTTAAAATAATTATGCAGTGTTCGAAAATTTGAAGACTGAATCACATGTAATTTTCGAACCCACTACATATATTTATAGATAATTTCTAGACTAGGTTAAGTTTGAAAGAGTAGGTGCCCGGTGAGCCAACTTGTGGCTAAGGGCTTTGATGACTCTTTGTATAAACAATCTTTTGTTTAATATAATTTACACTTTTATTCATGGCAATGACTTTATCTTTCTTCATATTGTTATATTGTGATATACTATTGTTGTTTTGATAAAGACCTTGAATATACTATAGTGTATGTAAGATGTGGTAGAACATGGGGATGTCTATCATGAAACACATCTTATAGTCACTGCATATTCTAAACTGTTCCTAGTCGATTGAGCCGTCCGATAATAAGGATAAGGATCGCTCGAGTTTGAGACTAGCATTTGCGATGCAGAGTACCACGTTTCATTGGTAAGGAACATAGAGATGTTCGAAGCATGCAAATGGATATTCATACGATGAATGATCGAACTACCCTATCCGGACTTTCCAAGTGGTTATCACTTATCGAGTGGATAAAGTCCGCGGTTTTGGTTGTACACCATTAGTCCTTACTACTTGAAACATCATTGAGACTCTATATGCTAGTACTGTGCTTTGACTCGTTTGCCGACTCTATTGGGGTCATCAGGTGTCGGGATTGGGTACAGTTACAACACATATAGGAGTCGATGCTTTGTTGTCAAGGATTCAGCACATACTTGCGAGTGTGGATATCCTATGCGATCTGAGGAGATATTAGTGTGACGAATCTCTGGCCAGAGTACATGATGTGATTTAAGAAATGGTTTCTTAGTAGCACATGCGATGTCACTATTTGATCTTCAAGATGTATTGCATAGTTATCGAATCTCGAACGACTCTTGATGTACCAATGGTTGTTGATTCGATCGGGATATATGGATGAAGGGACCGTACTGTACGCTAACCAAAATCTATTGGTTCTTGCAGGCACTATCAGTGATACCTAGGGAATCATGGGGCGATGTTGCTAGGCGCTCTTACCATGATTCGATGGGCAAGTCGAAAATTGTTGTTCCAAGTCACAAGGAGTTGTGAGCCCACGGCTAGCTGTATCCCTGAACCATTGAGGGTCACACAGAGTAATGGATTTTTAATCCCCGTTGAGATAGTTAAATTTAAAGAGTTAAATTTAATGAACAAAGAAGTTGGACTTCTTAATTGTGAGTAGAGGAGTAAGATTTCCTAAAATGACATAGGGATGGGCATTTTTGGAAATCACTGAATTCGGATTCAGAAAAATTTATCTTGACTTTAAAAGGTGCAGAAATGGTTTCTGTGCACATTGGTGAAATCGGTTTATCAATCGGAGTCATGATGAATTTTATATTAATTTCTGAACATGCGGGCTTTGCTTGTCGGGCTTGAACTTATAACTAATGGGCCCTAAGCTGTTAGTGTCCTACATTATAAATAAGTTATTGCAGTACAGAAATTATACACAACAGGTCACAAAATTTTCGAAAAACCCTAGTATTTTTCCTCTGAAGTGGCCGCCCCCTTTTCCCCTCTGCTCGGTAAAATCCAGTCTGTGAATTTTGAATTACAGTCTGGTTTAACGGATCAAGTTCGTTAATCTCTTCGTAGAAACTTCTGATAGATTTTCTAGTGCAATCTATCAGAGGGATTAAATATCCGTTCATGGACCTGATTGAAGAACAGTTCGTCCATCAGTTCCAGGGATATACAACAAGAGCAGAGCAATCTGTTGGTGTCCATAATCTCGCTTCGAGATTGGAGGTAAAAATTTATAATCGTTATTTAATTTTTACACACACACAATTTAATCGTAAGGTTGATACCTATTATGGAATTGTTCCATATAAAATTTTTAAACTTCCGCTGCACCGGGTATCAATCCTGATTGATCTGATCGCCGGGTTCTCCAACAAAGTTATAATTGTGTTAGGACTCTAACTCCTTAAAGCCCACAATCCATAACTTAAGCCCAACAAGCCAAGCCCGTTGTTCTAAAAATTAATATAAAATTCATCGTGACTCCGATTGATAAACTGATTTTACCAATGTGCACAGAAACCATTTCTGCATCTTTTAGAGTCAAGATAATTTTTCTGAATCCGAATTCAGTGATTTCCAAAAATGCTCATCCCTATGTCATTTTAGGAAATCTCACTCCCTTTAGTTAAGAAGTCCAACTTCTCTTTCATTAAATTTAACTATTTAAATTTAACTATCTCTACGGGGTTTTAGTAATCCATTACTTGTGTAACCCTCAATGGTTCAGGAATACAGCTAGCCGTGGGCTCACAACTCCTTGTGACTCGGAACAACAATTTCCGACTTACCCATCGAATCATGGTAAGAGCGCCTAGCAACATCGCCCCATGACTCCCTAGGTATTACTGATAGTGCCTGCAAGAACCAGTAGATTTTGGTTAGCGTACAGTACGGTCCCTTCATCCATATATCCCGATCGAATCAACAACCATTGGTATATCGAGAGTCGTTTGAGATTCGATAACTATGCATTACATCTTGGAGATCAAATAGTGACATCGCATGTGTTACTAGGATAACCAATTAACCTAAAACACATAATGTACTTGAAAGAGTGGGTGCCCAGTGAGCCAACTTGTGGCTATGGGCTTTGATGACTCTTTGTAAAAACAATCTTTTGTTTAATGTAATTTACACTTTTATTAATGGCAATGACTTTATATTACTTCATATTGTTATATTGTGATATACTATTGTTGTTTTGATAAAGACCTTGAATATACCATAGTGTATGTAAGATGTGGTAGAACATGGAGATGTCTATCATGAAATACATCTTATAGTCACTGTATATTCTAAACTGTTCCTAGTCGATTGAGCCGTCCGATAATAAGGATAAGGATCGCTCGAGTTTGAGACTAGCATTTGCGATGCGGAGTACCACGTTTCATTGGTAGGGAACATAGAGATGTTCGAAGCATGCAAATGGATATTCATAGGATGAATAATCGAACTACCCTATCCGGACTTTCCAAGTGGTTATCACTTATCGAGTGGATAAAGTCCGCGGTTTTGGCTGTACACCATTAGTCCTTACGACTTGAAACATCATGGAGACTCTATATGCTAGTGCTGTGCTTTGACTCGTTTACCGACTCTATGGGGGTCATCAGGTGTCGGGATTGGGTACAGCTACGACACATATAGGAGTCGATGCATTGTTGTCAAGGATTCACCACATACTTGCGAGTGTGGATATCCTATGCGATCTGAGGAGATATTAGTGTGACAAATCTCTGGCCAGAGTACTTGATGTGATTTAAGAAATGGTTTCTTAGTAGCACATGCGATGTCACTAATTTGATCTTCAAGATGTATTGCATAGTTATCGAATCTTGAGCGACTCTCGATATACCAATGGTTGTTGATTCGATCGGGATATTTGGATGAAGGGACCGTACTGTACGCTAACCAAAATCTACTGGTTCTTGTAGGAACTATCAGTGATACCTAGGGAATCATGGGGCGATGTTGCTAGGCGCTTTACCATGATTCGTTGGGCAAGTCGGAAAGTGTTGTTCCGAGTCACAAGGAGTTGTGAGCCCACGGCTAGCTGTATCGCTGAACCATTGAGGGTCACACAGTGTAATGGAGTTTTAATCCCCGTTGAGATAATTAAATTTAAAGAGTTAAATTTAATGAATAAAGAAGTTGGACTTCTTAATTAAGAGTAAGGGAGTAGGATTTCCTAAAATGACATAGGGATGTACATTTTTGGAAATCACTGAATTCGGATTCAGGAAAATTTATCTTGACTTTAAAATGTGCAGAAATGGTTTCTGCGCACATTGGTGAAATCGGTTTATCAATCGGAGTCACGATGAATTTTATATTAATTTCTGAACATGCGGGCTTTGCTTGTCGGGCCTCAACTTATGACTAATGGGCCCTAAGCTGTTAGTGGCCTGCATTATAAATAAGTTATTGCAGTACAGAAATTACACGCAATAGGTCATAATTTTGAGAGACAAAAATCGAAACCCTAGCCTCCTCTCTCAAGCTTGGCCGTCGCCCCCTTCCCTCTCTGTCTGAGAAATTCCGGTCTGTGATTTTGAATTGCAGTCTGGAATAGCGAATCAAATTCGTTTATTCTCTTCGCAGAAAACTTCTGATAGATTTTCTAGTGCAATCTATCAGAGGGATTAAACCTCCATTCGTGGACCTGATTGAAGGAGTTCATCAGTTCCAGGGAGAGACAACAAGAGCAGATTAATTCTGTTGGTGTCAATAATCTCGCTTCGAGATTGAAGGTAAAATTTAATAATTGTTATTTGAATTTTACACACACTTATAATTTAATCGTTGAATGGTTGATACCCACACCATGGAATTGTTCCATGATAAAATTTTTAAACTTCCGCTGCACCGGGTATCAATCGTGATTGATCTGAACGCCAGTTTTCTAACAGTACTCTGGCCAGAGATTCGTCACACTAATATCTCCTCAGATCGCATAGGATATCCACACTCGCAAGTATGTGGTGAATCCTTGACAACAAAGCATCGACTCCTATATGTGTCGTAACTGTACCCAATCCCGACACCTGATGACCCCAATAGAGTCGGTAAATGAGTCAAAGTACAGTACTAGCATATAGAGTCTCAATGATGTTTCAAGTAATAAGGACTAATGGTGTACAACCAAAACCGCGGACTTTATCCACTCGATAAGTGATAACCACTTGGAAAGTCCGAATAGGGTAGTTCGATCATTCATCATATGAATATCCATTTGCATGCTTTGAACATCTCTATGTTCCATACCAATGAAACGTGGTACTCGGCATCGCAAATGCTAGTCTCAATCTCGAGCGATCCTTATCCTTATTTGCGGATGACTCAATTGACTAGGAACAGTTTAGAATATACAGTGACTATAAGATGTGTTTCATGATAGCCATCCCCATGTGCTACCACATCGTACATACACTATAGTATATTCAAGGTCTTTATCAAAACAACAATATTATATCATAATAGAACAATATGAAGAAAGATAAAGTCAATACCATTATAAAAGTGTAAATTATATTAAACAAAAGATTGTTTTACATAGAGTCATAAAAGCCCTTAGCCACAAGTTGGCTAACCGGGCACCCACTCTTTCATGTGCTACATACCAGGGCCCGGTATGTCTTTGTTATTTTATTCTTGACCTTTAGTCAGTAGGCGGTACACTTGCATTCATGTATACTCATACTCTCGTGCTGAGTGTTTTATGCTCACGTCTCGTACTCTATGTATCTAGACACCCTATTCCATGGTGCAGGTTTGCGATTGCATGAAGCAGGTGGATCCAAGAGGGGTTAGGCAGTGGTTGGACAGCTGGAGTTTTGCCTAGGGTTTTATTATATTGTATTGGGTTGATGCAGCTTTCGATTTGGTTGTATAACTATTTGGGAAATTGCAGATTCCTTGCCTTGGGATTGTATAATTATTACTTCTGCAGTTTATTCTGGTTTTCTGTTTTATTAAGTTTATTGCATGCCTAAGTTTTTGCTTAGTAGGTGATCTCAGTAAGGGTCACTACACTTAGTCCAGATGTACGGTGCATTATTCTGTGTGAGTTGAGTAATAGGTTTGGCAATACTTGAGAAATCTTTGATAAAGCGACTATAATAACCCGCTAAACCCATCAAACTCCATATCTCTGGTACAGATGTCGATCTAGGCCAACTGATCACTGCTTCAACCTTACTCGGATCAACAGAAATACCGTCTCCGGATATAATATGATCGAGAAATACTACCTTCCGTAACCAAAATTCACATTTTGATAGCTTGGCAAATAATTTTTCTGCTCTCAAAGTCTTCAGAACTGTTCTCAAATGGTCAGTATGATCACATAGGTTCTTGGAATAGATCAGAATATCGTCAATTAATATGATAATGAAATCATCAAGATATTTCTGAAACACTCGATTCATAAGACCCATAAATACTGCTGGAGCATTCGTCAAACCAAACGGCATTACAATGAATTCAAAGTGACCATACCTCGTTCGAAAAGCAATTTTTGATACATCTTCATCTCTTACTCTCAATTGATGGTAGCCGGATCTCAAATCAATTTTCGAATATACCGATGAACCCTGTAACTGATCAAACAAATCATCAATTCGAGGTAAAGGATAACGATCCTTTACCGTTGCCTTGTTCAGTTGTCGGTAGTCGATGCATAATCTCATTGTTCCGTCCTTCTTTCGTACAAAAAGTACCGGTGCGCCCCAAGGAGAGACACTCGGTCTAATGTACCCTTTGGCCAATAGATCTTCTAACTGTTCTTTCAACTCTTTCAATTCAACTAGTGCCATTGAAAGAGTGGGTGCCCGGTGAGCCAACTTGTGGCTAAGGGCTTTGATGACTCTTTGTATAAACAATCTTTTGTTTAATATAATTTACACTTTTATTAATGGCAATGACTTTATCTTTCTTCATATTGTTATATTGTGATATACTATTGTTGTTTTGATAAAGACCTTGAATATACTATAGTGTATGTAAGATGTGGTAGAACATGGGGATGTCTATCATGAAACACATCTTATAGTCACTGTATATTCTAAACTGTTCCTAGTCGATTGAGCCGTCCGATAATAAGGATAAGGATCGCTCGAGTTTGAGACTAGCATTTGCGATGCGGAGTACCACGTTTCATTGGTAAGGAACATAGAGATGTTCGAAGCATGCAAATGGATATTCATACGATGAATGATCGAACTACCCTATCCGGACTTTCCAAGTGGTTATCACTTATCGAGTGGATAAAGTCCACGGTTTTGGTTGTACACCATTAGTCCTTACTACTTGAAACATCATTGAGACTCTATATGCTAGTACTGTGCTTTGACTCGTTTACCGACTCTATTGGGGTCATCAGGTGTCGGGATTGGGTACAGTTACAACACATATAGAAGTCGATGCTTTGTTGTCAAGGATTCACCACATACTTGCGAGTGTGGATATCCTATGCGATCTGAGGAGATATTAGTGTGACGAATCTCTGGCCAGAGTACATGATGTGATTTAAGAAATAGTTTCTTAGTAGCACATGCGATGTCACTATTTGATCTTCAAGATGCATTGCATAGTTATCGAATCTCGAGCGACTCTCGATATACCAATGGTTGTTGATTCGATCGGGATATATGGATGAAGGGACCGTACTGTATGCTAACCAAAATCTATTGGTTCTTATAGGCACTATCAGTGATACCTAGGGAATCATGGGGCGATGTTGCTAGACGCTCTTACCATGATTCGATGGGCAAGTCGGAAATTGTTGTTCCGAGTCACAAGGAGTTGTGAGCCCACGGCTAGCTGTATCCCTGAACCATTGAGGGTCACACAGTGTAATGGATTTTTAATCCCCGTTGAGATAGTTAAATTTAAAGAGTTAAATTTAATGAACAATGAAGTTGGACTTCTTATTTAAGAGTAGAGGAGTAAGATTTCCTAAAATGACATAGGGATGGCCATTTTTGGAAATCACTGAATTCGGATTCAGAAAAATTTATCTTGACTTTAAAAGGTGCAGAAATGGTTTCTGTGCACATTGGTGAAATCGGTTTATCAATCGGAGTCACGATGAATTTTATATTAATTTCTGAACATGCGGGCTTTGCTTGTCGGGCTTGAACTTATGACTAATGGGCCCTAAGCTGTTAGTGGCCTACATTATAAATAAGTTATTGAAGTACAGAAATTACACACAACAGGTCACAATTTTCGAAAACCTAAGTATTTTCTAACAAGAGTGGCCGCCCCCCTCCCTGTCTACTCAAGAAAAATCCAGCCTGTGATTTTGAATTACAGTCTGGTTTAACGGATCAAATTCGTTAATCTCTTCGTAGAAACTTCTGATAGATTTTCTAGTGCAATCTATCAGAAGGATTAAATATCCATTCGTGGACCTGATTGAAGAACAGTTCGTCCATCAGTTCCAGGGATATACAACAAGTGCAGAGAAATCTGTTGGTGTCCAAAATCTCGATTCGAGATTAAAGGTAAAAATTTTATAATTGTTATTTAATTTTTACACACACACAATTTAATCGTAAGGTTGATACCCATTATGGAATCGTTCCATATAAAAATTTTTAAACTTCCGCTGCACCGGGTATCAATCCTAATTGATCTGATCGCCGGGTTCTCCAACAGCCATTCGGTAAGGTGCTTTCGAAATTGGTTGCGTACCTGGCATCAATCCAATGTTGAAGTCTATCTCTCGAAATGGAGGCAATCCTGGAATCTCATCAAGAAAGACATCAGCGAATTCACTAACCACTGGCAAATCAGCCAATTTTGGTCTAGTTTTTGTCACGTCTACTGCATATACAAGAAATCACTCTGCTCTTTTCTGCAATAAACGTGTCATGGAGAGAACAGATATCAAAGGAATACGGGATTTTGAACATTTACCATAAAATCTCCATTCATCAGCCATCTCAAGTCTGAACTGTACAACCTTCTGAACACAATCAACTGTAGCCCTGTACTTGGTTAACATGTCTATGCCAAAAATACAATCAAAGTCGGACAAACCAAGCACAATACAGTCTATTTCAATCTCGTTACCGTCATACTTCAATGTACAATTTCTAATTGTTTTCATAGACACAATACCTTTTCCCAAAGGTGATGAAATAGATACAATAGCAGATAACGATTCAACAGGTAATGAATGCAATAACGCAAATTTTTCAGAAATAAAGGTATGAGAAGCTCCTGTATCAACTAGCATATAATCAGGATAACCGCAAAGAGAACAAGTACCTGCTATCACATCATCAGGTGATGCCTATGCCTGCTCCTCAGTCAAAGCAAACACTCGAGCTTGCTTTCTTGGAGGTTGACTCATTTTCTGGCTTCCTCCTTGTCTACCTTGTTGCTGAGTCTGTGGTTGGAATGAATGAACAAAAGATTCCTGTCTATCAGATTGAGCCATTGATCTCGATGATCCCGCACCTTGTGAACCTCCAACACCACGCTGTGGGCAGACTCTCGCAAAATGTCCCGTCTGATTATAGATATGACAACTGCCAAACACTTCTCGACACTGGTCGCTGGCATGACAACCTCCACACTTGGTACAATACACCTCAGAACCACTAGACTTTTGTCCAGCTCTAAACTGTTTGGATCCACTCGATCTTGACGAACTACCTCCAGAACGTTTAAATTGCTTTCCTTTCCCTTTAAAGAAACTTTTCTTACCACTGCTAGAACCTCCTCCTTCAAATCGAGGCGGTGGTTGAGGAACCGATGGTTGATCAGAAGATGGTACATTTATAGCTGGTGATGGTACAAACTGTGCTCCTCTCTATCTCAGTATACCAGCTTATGCTCCCTATGCATGATTAAGAGCTTCGAAAAAGTTGTTTGGTCGTCCCGTATTCACGATAGTAAAGACATCTGGATTCAACCCGTTAATGAACTGGTCCGCCTGAGCTTCATCACTGTCTGCTATATGGGGAGCAAATTTCAGCAGACTCGTAAGCTTGGAAACATACTGTTCAATGTTCAATTGCCCTTGCTGCAAGCTAGCAAATTCTGCTCCTTTTTCCTTTCTATAAGACACTGGGAAGAATCGTTGATAGAAAGCAGTTTTAAAAATAGACCATGTAATGATCGTACCTCGATGCTCCAATGCTCTTCGTGTTGCTATCCACCAACCTTTCGCAACTTCGTGTAGTTGGTGTATAACGAGTTTGACTTGACGATCATCTTCATAGTCAAGGGATTCAAATAACTCTTCAATATCCTCGAGCCAACTCTCACATTCCACAGAATTCTCAGTTCCTTTCAGTGTTGGCGGGTTAAACGACTGAAAGCGTTTCAACAGAGTTTCCATCGGAGTAGCAGTCACATCCATCATATCTCTGGAATTACTACCCTGTTCAGTTCTAGGAATTTTTGTTGCTTGTGGCACTGTCGGTTCTACTCTCGATGCTTTGGTTTCTTGTGGCACTGTCGGTGCTATCACTGCCTGTTCTGGCAATGGAACTGTGCCAGTATGTCTAGTCTCTGGTCTTCGAGGCATATCTGATAATTAAATTGATTAGTGCATAATTCAATCTCAGATATAACAAATCTGTTTCAGTCCTCCTCTGATTAGCACAATTATGCCTTCTCAAGAGATCGAGTCTGATCAAGAATCTATGTTGATTCATTCTCACTATCACATACTTTCAAGCCCTTCAGGTATATAAGCAAGTATGTATTTCGTAAAGCAATAAATAAATTCAAATCATAATCATGCTTTACAAATAAATAAATCAGTCAAAAGGACTCGATCTACCCTGCTCATTCTAGTTCAGTCCAAGAACTAACTTCGCTCTGATACCACCTGTTGTGGGGCCTCGGGTTTCTAATCTCGTCTTAGGGAAAAAAATGATTCATTTACATTAATCATACAAGATAAAGAATAATCAAACAAAAACCCAAATAAATAAAAAAATTAAAAATAAAATCCAATTATGATTCATTTAGGGAAAAAATGATTCATTTAGAGTCGAACTCCACCGATCGAGCGAGCATAAAAAAAATCCAATTCTCGGGTTTGAGAAATATTTGGCCTCGCTCGATCCGTCGAGTTCAGCAGATCGAGCGGCCTAAAATTGCAAGTTTCGGGTTTGAGTTTTAATTGGCACCGCTCGATCCATCGAGTTTAGCCGATCGAGCGGCCACCCCTGTTCCAAAAATTCTGCAGATTTTGTTGCTGATAAACTCAATTCCAAACACTTTAATACTTCATATATCAACACCAAATCATGCTAACTCAGTACCAAAACATGTATATACATGTGTCAAGTACAAGCACAAGTATCTAATTTTATTACATCATCTACTAGTTCAAAGTCTAACCAAAAACATAAATACAAAATATGTCCAAAATAAACTCAATTACAACATTCCATAGGTTTCTTAACATGTTTGATACTATCTCAAGTTCATCATTCCTATAAAACCAACCCAAGTCCATACCTCTAGACTCTCTCTCGAGCTACCCACGTCGATTTTGGACAGCTCCTGCCCCCTGTGTTGTCATGCACACATACAAAACAAGACAACAACCGGAAACATCCGGTGAGGATACAATTCTCATTATAATCAACATATACATGCGTTGAAATCAAATCATATCGACTCTAAACATCTCGACTCAATAATAGAGTAAACGCATATATAAAGAATTGATTCCTATCACACTCTTTGCCATAAAGATTTGTATACGATCTTGACATGGATATCCATCTATCGTCATCTCATCAAACTCGAAAATAAGGTCCATCTGACCTTGGCATAATAATAAATTCATATCTCATATCATATCATATCAAATAAATATACACTACCTGAAATGGATTGACAACATCAATAATATAAACACAAACGATACACAAGTATGTGGTTTTTGCGAAATAACTCAAGAGGTGTCATTCTTGAGTATCAAATTCCTGACTCACGATGTTGTCTTATACCTTCTCATTTCCTATCGGATTGTAGACGCTTCAAATTTGAAACTACAAGCAAGAACACATATATCACAAGCTGTTCAAGGCATCATTCAATCTTCAATATCAAATCAACTTCAAACCTTCTTCAATTCTTTCTCGGTTTGAAGTTGAAGTTCTTGAGTCGATCAATCTCTTGTCAAGGCTGAAATAAATGATAATCAAACTAAAATTATCGGCAACAAATCAATAACATCCATAGTTCAATCATTTAAAGGCAAAACAGATTCTAATTCCAAACCGACGGCCGACTGAAAATCGATAATCAAAACGATATCGAATTTAATTCTAACATTCATATCAACTTCATAACATAAACATACCAGATGAATATCATCAAAAATCATCATATTAAAGGTACAAAGGTTTGAACCATGGCTGGACATATCATAACAAAGGCAACCGATACCCGTTCTTCAACCCGGTTTCGAATATACAACACGTATAGTCTCAAAAACAACTAATCATGCTCAAGTCTGATTTTTCCCAATATTCAACTTTCAAAACATTCTGGAACATAAGAAAACTTAAAACTTACACAAAATCAAAGCTCTTTAAGAGAGGATCACATCGCTATGTCTGGAATAAAATTCGGTTGGACGGATCAAAAGATATCACAATTTGAAACTCAAATTCCACTTGAAGAAGATGATGCTCGGTTGGCTTCTGAAATTATGAAGAAAAAGGTGAGTAATCCTCCTATACACGTTGATAGATACAAATAAAACAAGTGTCCACCACTACAATGACATATTTGCACTTTGGCCCTTCCTTTCTTTACTATTTGCACTGCAGTCCTCGGCAAATCTTTTAAATTCAATTTCAATCCTAAATAATTTAAGAATATTAGAATTTAAATAAAACTCTAAAAATTCTCTAATTAAATAATCTCGGGTCAAAATTAAATAATTTTGGGGCTTTACATAAATACTCAAATAATTCAATCACATGCGAGAAACCGATACAAGCGGAATCGATCTACCCCGCTCGCTTTTAAATTCAGACCACGATCTTATCGCTCTGATACCACTTAATGCAAGGACCTTGTCTCTAATCATCTAAATCTAGAATAATCAATCAATCGATAAAAAAATTCAAGACAAAAAAGTAAAAGAAATTTTTTTAAGAACATGCCCGGACCCTGTGCACACATCCGTGCACGGGTCCGTGCATTTAACTGAAGGGCACATGGACCTCGCACCACCTTTGTGTTCGGGTCCGTGCGAAATCAATACACTAAAAACTTGAGTTTCTGTCTCACCACACGGACCCTCACCCGAAGGTGGCACGGGGTCCGTGCATCAATAAATTAACACACTCCAAAAAAAAAAGCGAGGGGACACGGACCCTTGCACGGACGTTGTAGTGACCCGCAATTAATCAAGGTAATTAAGTAAATTAATTACTAAATTTTGCCTAAAATTATCCGAAGTGGATCGGAAGCTCCGAAGCACAGATTGGAAACTCCGATCGGGATCGGACGTTCCGTTGGAGGATCGGACGTTCCGATATGGATAGGGCTGGCGTCATCACCGACATCAGCAAGATGACATCACTGCTTACGCACGTGAGGTGACATCGGACGTTCCGATGTCACGACCGGACGCTCCATTCGCGATCGGATGTTTCGATGAGGGATCGGACGTTCCGATCGCCGTCTATAAATAAGGGGTCCGAGCCCTCATTCTGTGCACCGATTTCCCCTCCTTTCCTCTGGTTTTCGAAACTTCTTACTTAGATCTACGGAGTTCTAGGCATCCTATTGGGAATTCGGAAGTTGCCTAGCGATCCCGGCGTCGTAGCGGAGGTGTGCCTAAGTTTTGAGGTGATTCTACACCAGCGGGCTGACGACGGACGAAGGTATAATTTGGCTTCCTAAAAATATTTAGGAGTATGCAATAGCTTAGTTAAGGCTTTTAGAGCGTTTATAGTGATGCATGGACTTTTGCATATGTAGACGCAGTAGAGCAGACTTGTAGGCTTTGGACCTAGATGGGTGTGCTAGGAGTTGACCTGCAATGTTAGAGGTACGTAAGTACTGACCAAGATAGCCGGCATGATATTTATACATATGTGTGTGATGCATGATGTATGTGTTGTATTGGCTATGTTTTACTATTTTTAGCACATGCAAATGTTTTTACGGAGACTGCATCGGGTATGATGTGAGTCATGATAGTTTCCATCAGTCGAGGCGATTCTTCCTGAGGATTCGTGTCTTGGGAATATACGAGTACCACGCGGAGTCGCTCTCTTGCCCGGTACTGTGTATTCTAGGCGCCATGAGTAAAGTGATTTAACCCTGATTTTTAAAATCATGTGCATGCTCATATTTGTATTTATATCATTGCTTCCGTATTGAGCGTAGTCGCTCACGCCCTTTATGTTTCGTGTTTTGGGACACCTTGTGGCGAGTCAGGTCTGAGGCTGGACGGTCCCGGTGGTTCTCAGCAGGGTTGAGGTTGCTACCTTTCAGAGGTAGTTTGTTAGGGATTCTGATACCCTAATTTCGATTTGGTTGTATGAAGAATTATACACTGTTTCTATCGTCGGTTGTATTTTGCCGATTGGATTTGTTGTACTTTGGAATTATCCGCTATTTAACGCTTTAATTATTGTTGCTTGCGCTAATCACTCTGATTAGGTAGTGGATCCGGGTAGGGTCACTACATTTATTGGTATCCGAGCGCATTGCAACTGGGAATTAGTAAAACATATTTTAAGAGTTGTCTGTTGTTATTGACAGATAGCAGATGATGATTACGAGAGTCAGGCTAGCGGTGGTCGTTGGGGTGATCCACCAAAGAGACATCACCGTAGACATCATCATGAGGATCATAGGCGTTTTAGTATGAACCGTTTTCTTCAGATGGCTCCTAAGCCATTGGTAGGTGGCGAGGCTCCTGCAGCTGCTGAGGACTGGTTGGAGCGTATGGAGAGTTGTTTTCGGGAGTATCAGTGTACTGAAGCCCAGAAGATGGAGACTTTAGCTTTTGTTCTAGAGGGAAATGCGAAGAGGTGGTGGAGAGCTACTTCTACTCCGTTTATTGCCGCCAGGGGTACCGCTACTTGGGCTGAGTTTAAGTCTTCCTTCGAGAAGCATTACTTTCCTCCAGCTTTGCGTCAGACGAAGGCGAGCGAGTTGCTAAGTTTGCGACAGGGTACTATAACCATTGATGAGTACCAGCAGAAATTCTTTGAGCTTCTTTCTTTCAGTCCCCATATTGCGAGTAGCTCAGAGATGATGCACGATCTATTTTTTTAGGGCCTTAACCCTGACATTCATCAGTTGGTTGCCGTGGGCAGAGAGAGGAACTTCGAGAATTTGGTGAACAATTGTCACCAGGCAGAGGACAATCTGCAGAGGAACAGGACTTTCGGATCTTCTGCATCCAGACCATCTAGCTCTTTGGGTCCAAGGGCCCAGTCTTTTAAGAGACAGGGTGGTACTTCTTCTTCTTCTTCTTCTTCCGGATCTGGCGGTGTTCATCGTTTTGGTGATTCACGACGTTGTCATCAGTGCAAACGAAAGCATCACCCAGGACCGTGTCCTCATATCACTGGTGTTTGTTTTCAGTGCGGCCAGGTAGGTCACATGAAGAGAGATTGTCCCACTTTGGCCGGTATAGTGAGTGGTTCGGGGAGTGTTGGTGGTTCTCAGACCACTATCTATCAGCCACCGCAGTATCAGCAGCAGCCTTCTTCGCAGCAGCGTCAGCAGTCGCAGCCATCGCAGCGACATCATTCTCAATCTTCTTCGAGAGGACAGTCATCGCACCCGCGTGCTCATGGGCAGGTGTTTGCGCTGAACCAGGAACGGGCTCAGGCAGACAGTGAGAACATGATTGCAGGTACTTTTAGTTTGTGCGGTTTTCCTGCTTATCTTTTGATCGATACCGGTGCTTCGCATTCATTCATATCAGCTCGGTTTGTTAAGAGGCATAGATTACCTTTTGTTTCCTTAGACATCTTGTTAGCGGTTTCGACTCCGATGGGTCAGGAAGTCTTAGCTAAGCGTCTTGTTTTGGGTTGTATTTTGGGATTTGAGGGACATCTGTTGAGCGCTAACCTGATGGTTTTAGCGATGGATGACTTTGATGGTATCATCGGGATTGATCTTCTAACTTTGTATCGAGCGGTAGTGGATTGCTACCAGAGATTTGTCCAGTTTCGCCCCGAGGCTGAGGATGCTTGGTATTTTTATGGTGAGGGAGCGCGACCCCCGATGCCAGTGGTTTCTGCTCTGAAAGCCCGACGTGCTTTAGAGTCTGGCGGGGAAGGCTACCTGATCTATGCGATTGATGCATCCTTAGAGGGTCCGGACATGGAGGAGATACCAGTAGTCAGTGAGTTCCCGGATGTGTTTCCCGACGAGATTCCAGGGTTACCACCTGTGCGAGAGATCGAGTTTGGCATTGACTTGTTGCCAGGGACAGCGCCGATTTACCAAGCACCGTACCGATTAGCTCCATCTGAGATGCGAGAGTTGCAGCAGCGGTTGCAGGATATTCTTGATAAGGGCTACATTCGACCCAGTGTTTCACCTTGGGGAGCCCCGGTTCTATTCGTCAAGAAGAAGGATGGTTCGATGAGTTTGTGCATTGACTATCGTCAGTTGAACAAAGTGACAGTAAAGAACAAGTATCCTCTCCCGCGGATTGACGATCTGTTTGATCAATTGCAGGGTACTTCTGTCTATTCCAAGATCGACTTGCGTTCTGGGTATCATCAGTTGCGAGTTAGAGACGAGGATGTTTCGAAGACAGCATTTCGTACTCGATATGGGCACTATGAGTTCTTAGTGATGCCATTTGGTCTGACGAATGCTCCAGCTGTTTTCATGGATTTGATGAACAGGGTTTTCCGAGAGCTCTTGGATAAGTTCGTTGTAGTGTTCATCGATGACATCCTTGTATATTCTCGTAGCATGGATGAGCATGCCTTTCATCTTCGTACTATTTTACAGACCTTGCGAGAGCATCAGTTGTATGCTAAGCTCAGCAAGTGTGAATTCTGGATTGACCGAGTTGTGTTCCTTGGTCATGTTATTTCTAGAGATGGAGTATCAGTGGATCCTAGCAAGACAGAGGCTATTCTTAATTGGTCGCGCCCGACGACATCATCTGAGATTCATAGTTTCTTGGGTTTGGCCGGATACTACCGTCGATTCGTGGATAATTTCTCTCAGATAGCCAGGCCTTTGACACAGCTGACACGAAAGGATGTTTCTTTTGAGTGGTCTTCCGCGTGCGAAGACAGTTTTCATGAGTTGAAACGTCGATTGAAGACTGCTCCAGTGCTATCCTTGCCGACTGGATCTGGTGGTTTCGTAGTCCACACGGATGCTTCTCTTCAGGGTTTGGGGTGTGTGTTGACTCAAAATGGGCATGTGATTGCCTATGCCTCCAGGCAACTAAAGACTCACGAGGAGAATTATCCCGTACATGATCTAGAGCTTGCAGCCATTGTCTTTGCTCTGAAGATATGGCATCATTATTTGTACGGTGAACGATTCCAGATTTTTACTGATCATAAGAGTTTGAAGTACCTGTTCACTCAGGCAGAGTTGAACATGCGACAGCGCCGTTGGATGGACTTGCTGAAGGACTATGATTGCGAAATCAATTACCATCCAGGATCTTCTAATCCAGTTGCTGATGCGCTTAGTCGCAAGATTTATTTGAGTTCCCTTTCGTACCAGTGCAGTGTCATGAATGGTCGAAGAGTGTTGTTCCTTGGGTTTCACTTTCCGTCATAAGAAGGAACAACAGGGAGTTCGTGTTGCGTCTGTGCTTGCCGAGCCAGCCTTGTATAGACTTATTCGTGAAGCACAGGGTGTTGATCCCAAGATGCAGAGATTAGCCCGATTTACTGAGGGTGAGAATTCAGCTGGTTTCCATTTTCAGGAGGATGGTTTGTTGTGTCTTTCTGGCCGTGTGGTTGTGCCTGATGATTCCACACTTAGAGACGAGATCTTATCGCAAGCTCATCATAGTAGGTTCTCAGTACATCCTGGCAGCATGAAGATGTACAAGGATCTACGTACTCGATTTTGGTGGAAAGGAATGAAGCGCAGCGTTTATCAGTTCGTGTCCCGATGCCTTGTGTGTCAGCAGGTCAAGGCAGAGTATCATCGACCCGGACGTCTACTTCACAATCTCGATATTCTTGAGTGGAAGTGGGAGCATGTGACGATGGACTTTGTCACCCACTTGCCTATGTCTTCCAGGAATTGCGACGCGATTTGGGTTGTTGTTGACCGATTGTCAAAATCCACGCATTTCTTACCATATAATCGGGATTTTACCTTCGACAGGATGGCACGGCTGTATGTGCAAGAAATTGTCCGTTTGCATGGTATTCCACTGAGTATTGTGAGCGACAGAGATCCTCGTTTCACCTCAAGATTTTGGGGGAGTTTTCAGCGTGCTCTTGGTACCACTTTGAGTTTGAGCACAGCGTATCATCCAGAGACTGATGGACAATCGGAGAGGACTATCCGTACTCTCGAGGACATGCTTCGAGCTACCGTAATGGATTTTGGCCCAGCATGGCACGATCATTTTCCATTGGTGAAGTTCGCTTATAACAATAGCTACCATAGCAGCATTGGCATGGCACCATTTGAGGCTCTTTATGGACGTCGTTGTCGTACACCTTTGTTTTGGGACGAGGTTGGTGAGCGGCAGGTGGAGGGTCCTCAGATGATTCAGCAGATGACTGATGCAGTAGAATTGATCCGACACAGGATTAAGGCATCCCAGGATCGACAGGCTAGCTAGCGAACACTCACCGCAGGCCACTTCATTTTGAAGAAGGAGAGTATGTATTCTTGCGTGTATCACCTTTTCGGAAGGTGATGAGGTTCGGTCTCAAGGGTAAGTTGTCACCAAGATTTATTGGTCCTTTTGAGATTCTCGAGAAAGTTGGAGACGTGGCTTATCGTCTAGCCTTGCCACCAAATCTTTTGGAGATCCACGATGTGTTCCACGTGTCCTTGTTGAGGCAGTATGTGGCGGACGAGTCGCATATTTTGCATCCGACCGAGGTAAAAGTAGATCGGGATCTATCGTATGTAGAGAAAACCCTGCGGATTCTTGACAAGAAGGACAAGGTACTTCGTAACAAGCGAATACCATTGGTTATGGTACAGTGGCAACGCAGAGGTACAGAGGAAGCTACTTGGGAGTTGGAGAGTTGGATGTTAGCCGAGCACCCCGAGTTGTTTTAAAATTTTGTACTCTATTGTATCAAATGTATATTGTTCAGTTGTAATAAGAGCATAGATTTTGCGTACTATGTTTTTCTTAAGATGTAATTTCGAGGACGAAATTTCTTAAGTGGGGGAGAATGTAGTGACCCGCAATTAATCAAGGTAATTAAGGAAATTAATTACTAAATTTTGCCTAAAATTATCCGAAGTGGATCGGAAGCTCCGAAGCACAGATCGGAAGCTCCGATCGGGATCGGACGTTCCGTTGGAGGATCGGACGTTCCGATCTGGATAGGGCTGGCGTCATCACCGACGTTAGCAAGATGACGTCACTTCTTACGCACGTGAGGTGACATCGGACGTTCCGATGTCACGATCGGACGCTCCGTTCGCGATCGGACGTTCTGATGAGGGATCGGACGTTCCGATCGCCGTCTATAAATAAGGGGTCCGAGCCCTCATTCTGTGCACCGATTTCCCCTCCTTTCCTCTGGTTTTCGAACCTTCTTACTTAGATCTACGGATTCTAGGCATCCTATTGGGAATCTGGAAGTTGCCTAGCGATCCCGGCGTCGTAGCGGAGGTGTGCCTAAGTTTTGAGGCGATTCTACACCAGCGGGCTGACGACGGACGAAGGTATAATTTGTCTTTCTAAAAATATTTAGGAGTATGCAATAGCTTAGTTAAGGCTTTTAGAGCGTTTATATTGATGCATGGACTTTTTCATGTGTAGACGCAGTAGAGCAGACTTGTAGGATTTGGACCTAAATGGGTGTGCTAGGAGTTGACCTGCAATGTTAGAGGTACGTAAGTACTGACCGAGATAGCCGGCATGATATTTATACATATGTGTGTGATGCATGATGTATGTGCTGTATTGGCTATGTTTTACTATTTTTAGCACATGCATATGTTTTTACGGAGACTGCATCGGGTATGATGTGAGTCATGACAGTTTCCATCAGTCGAGGCGATTCTTCCTGAGGATTCGTGTCTTGGGAATATACGAGTACCACGCGGAGTCACTCTCTTGCCCGGTACTATGTATTCCAGGCGCCATGAGTAAAGTGATTTAACCCTGATTTTTAAAATCATGTGCATGCTTATATTTGTATTTATATCATTGCTTCCGTATTGAGCGAAGTCGCTCACGCCCTTTATGTTTCGTGTTTTGGGACACCTTGTGGCGAGTCAGGTCTGAGGCTGGACGGTCTCGGTGGTTCTCAGCAGGGTTGAGGTTGCTACCTTGCAGAGGTAGTTTGTTAGGGATTCTGATACCCTAATTTTGATTTGGTTGTATGAAGAATTATACACTGTTTCTATCGTCGGTTGTATTCTGCCGATTGGATTTGTTGTACTTTGGAATTATCCGCTATTTAACGCTTTAATTATTGTTTCTTGCGCTAATCACTCTGATTAGGTAGTGGATCCGGGTAGGGTCGCTACAAACGTGGCACGGGGTCCGTGCCCTGTTGCACCAGCAAAAGAAAAGCTTCAGCAGAACAGATTCCATGCTAACACAATTCAATTCTTCAATTCCAACATGCTACAAACTCATAAAACATGCATGATATAGTATAAGGTAGTTCTAAATTTGTACATTATTCAAACCAGTAGAACATGCTTCGGTTCTAGATTACAATATAAATACAAATACATAACAAGTTTGAATTACAAATTCGACTTCTAAAACATCAAGTCCTCACTTCTATCAACTCAACAACCTAGCCATGCGATCTTTGACTCGATCCTGCCCCACCTGTCTCCAAGCACATATACAAAGACAAGACAACAGTCGTTTAAACCGGTGAGAATAATATTCTCAGTATAAACAACCAACATGCTATAACAAATAATATATCAACTCATGATATACGTATCAACAAAGAAATCAATGAGGAATCTAAAATGAAATGCATGTCTTTAAAATCCGGGATTATCAAGTCGGATAATCAAAAGATAATTCGGTTCTTTTCTTCCTCTATTGGGATCCCGAGGCTGAAATATCACACCAACACTCCCCTCGAGGTGGATAATGTATATTTCAAACCTCTAGACTCTGAAGCAACTATAGAGAGTTACTCGGTCATGGTAGTAATTCGCCTACCAATGCCCTCTACTATAATTCTCAGAACATCTAATTCAAAATGAAATGAATCAATTTGCTCAATATGAATGCAAGTGCAAATCATAACTCATTCAAATAAATTCACGTAATCCAATTAACATGCAAGTATGTGATTTTTTCGGAAAACTCGAATCAAGTCGGATTCGAGTAACTCGTTCCATTCAAGTATAAGTCGTCTTATACCTTCTCGATGCTTCACAATCTTCAAATCTGTAAAGCAACAAAATCTCATTCAAAACTCATTCAACTTCCTAAATCACTAATAAAAAAATCAATACTATACCGGTTTCGATCTTCAATCGATACGAATTCTGTCAACTCCGAACTCCACGGCCTTCAAACCAATCTATAAATCAAGTAACAAAGGCTCGGAATTATCAATCAAACCCAACTGAAAATGGTTCAACAATTCAAACGAATCAAAATCCCAAAACTCAAACCGGCGGCATAACGACTATATTCTGATCAAACCGGAAATACAGACGACAATATAATATCGAAACCAACTCAAATCAATACCAAAACATTAATAAAGACTCAAATCCAAGAAATCTCAAAACTTCAATTTTCGAATTATGCCTCCAAAAATCATAACAATTCCGAACGACGTTTTTTTCTGATCTAACTGAGAATAACAGAACTAGTTCAATAACATTATATCCAAAAAGAATCGAATTCCAACTACATCCGAAAAATAAAATATATCTGATCGAAGAAATACTTACGATAGAACAAAGTTCTCGCAATCGTGATCATTAATCCGCCTTCAGATTTAAATTCTATCGGACGGATCGAGCGAAACCAAAGATCAAAAGCTTAGGGAATCGTTTGGTGCTATACAATGGAGGAGGAGGCGTGGAGAGGATGAAGGAGAAGAGGAAAAGAGACTAAGTCAAACCATCCAATCCAAGATAATATATAAAACTCCAATTTTGCACTTTAGTCCCTTAAATTTCCGAAAATTTCAAATTGTCCCTGTTCAAAATCAAATCGATCCTCGAATTCTATAATCTCTGATTATCTCAAATAAACTCAATTAAGATAAATTTGGGGCGTTACAATTATAGACCATTAGAGACCATGAAACCATATGCTGAGCGACCACTGGACAAAGACCATGAGAGACCATCGTGAAGCCAGTAAGACCATCATGAGACCATCAAGAGACCATCAAAGCAATATATCATCACGCAGACCAATATATCATAACGACAACCTCATTTCATTTATGTCCACAAAACTCCCCAACAGAAGGAATATTTATTGTGGGCATCCTGCATTAACAACAAAATCAAAGTTAAGAATATTTCAATTTTTTTTTTGCAAAACAATTATAAGCTAGGAGACCATCATATAACTATGAGAGACCATCATAAAACTACAGAGACCATCACGACAAGGTTAGGAGACCATCATATAACTATGTGAGAAAAAAAATTATAGGCTAGGAGACCATCATATAACTATGAAAGACCATTATAAAACTGCAGAGACCATCCATGACAAGGCTAGGAGATAATATATAACTACGAGAGAAAAAAAAATTATAGGCTAAGAGACCATCATATAACTATAAGAGACCATTATAAAACTACAGTACCTTCCACGGCAAGGCTAGGAGACCATCATATAACTATGAGAGCTAAAAAATTATAAGCTAGGAGACCATCATATAACTACGAAAAACCATTATAAAACTACATAGACCATCCACGGCAAGTCTAGGAGACCATCATATAATTATGAAAGACCATTATAAACTACAGAGATCATCAACGAAAACCATGAGAGACGAACATTATAAACAAAAAGAACATCACAAAATCTGCATACAAGCAATTACAAAAAGAAAAGTAGGACAAAATATGAATACCTAGCTTATGGAGCCCATAAAAGAAATCACATTAAGTGAATGAAAACGAGAAAAAGAAATCGGAGTGAAGAAGAGAAACTGAAAGAAAATAGGGGGACAATTAGATATATGACCTTCCTTCCCATTTTCGTTTGATTTTTGACCTTCTTTACCTAAATCTTTGATAAATAACCTTCAATTAAAATTTCAATCCTAATTTTTCCAAATTTTCCCCGGCCCTCTAAAACACAATTACCTAACCCAAAATCATTCTTTTTATTTTAAATCTCCTTCCCACCCCAGTCCACTAGCCATGCTTTCATATCTTCCAAGTTCCAACTATTATCTCTTTATCTTTTGGATACAAGAGACAATTTAAAGTAAATTAAAGGGGAGATAATTAAAATCAATTTTATAATTCTCTTTAAATCAGTAATTTTTAACACATGCAAACAAGGATATAGTCAATTTTAAAGTTGTTAAAAACATAGTAAAAGTAATATTTTTAGTTTTAGATGTTGCTGGTTATTTTTATGATTTTTGTATTCTATTTTTTTCAGTTGGGGAAGATATTTTATTATAATTGAGTTTCAAACTCGACATCTCATCCCAACAAATTTCGAATAGATTATGATTTAATGAGATTATTATTGAATAATAAATATTATAATGTTGTACGTATTAGAATTTTCCTTTTTATTTCAAATGCATGATCCATGCTAAAAACTTATGAAGACACTAACATGAAACTTATTTTTCACGATTAGGTTGCTTTTGTGGTGTGTATAATTTTCAAAATAATTAGATAAATTAGCAACCAAATCATCACTGGAAAAAAAAAAAGAGAGAAGGAAAACAGACCTCACGTCTGTAAATTAAAGAAAAAAATGTATATATATATATCGTATTATTAGTGATTGGTTTTTTTAAAAAAAATATTGGTGATTGGTTGGGGAGGCTGTAGTGTTAGAAAAAATTCAAAATTGATTTTTACGAAAAATGAAATTTGTTGACAATTTTTCATAGATGAATTTGCATATATATGGTTAAAGAAAGTTGTTTTAAAAAGGGTAAAATAGTAATGGAGGTTAATTCTTTAAATATTTCTGTTAAGGTGTTTAGCCAACTTTCAGTTTAAATATTTTTATAAGTATTCTAAAAAAAACATTTTTATAAGTTCTTTTGTTTATTAAAAGTTGTGTTGTTATTTAAAAAATAATATTAATACTCCAAGAGTGGATCCTAAATATGCTTGAGTTCAATGGAGATCCATAAAACAAAGACTAAGGACTAAAACTTGTGTCCAGCTCTAAGTAGTGAGATCGACCATGAGAGTAGGTGGTGGAGGCGAGGCAGCTTGGATTTGGAGTTGGAGTTGTAGCCAAGAGAGATGACAAGGGTGAAGATGAGTTGAGAGGTGTGCTAAGGAGTTGGAGATGAGCTTGAGAGTTGGTAAGCCAAGGATGAGCCTAGGAGTTAAGGATAACACTGACGGATGAGAGTAGCTAAGGTAGGGCATATATGAGGTGAGTGAGCCCTTAGCCTAAGCTTCGTCTCAAGGGCGAGATCCCTTAGCTTCAACCTCGCCTCAAGGGCGAGGTAACACTTTGAACCGTCCCAGAAGGACGAGTCTCGGATGAGCAAGCGTGTGACTTTCACTCACGTGGTCCCCTACGAAATATGTGTGGTCTCTTACCTTCTTTCCTATAAATATCGGGTTTTCTCATTTCATTTGCAACTTATTACTTTTATTTTGAGGGGCGTCCAAGCTCTCCTCTTCACTTATTTATTTTCTGCTCTGACTTGAGCATCGGAGAGGCTACGACGGGATACCCTCCCGGCCCCCTCTAACACTATTTACTTAGTTTCAGGTTCATTCTGGACTTGAAACTTTGTGCTTAGGTTGGACTCGGACATTAGATTAGACCCTCTAATTTTAATGAGTATCAAATATTTTAAATTTTTGTAATGGAATAAAATAATGAAATTTAAAGATAATTACGTATTTAATATTAAAAAAAATTATTATATATTTTTTTATTGTGCTTACGTATTTTTGTAATAGAAATATCTTTTAAAAAAGCCCATATTATGAAAAATATATGCAAATAATATTTCTAGACGTTTTTGGAGTGTAAATTTGATACATATAACAAAAATATAAAATATAGTTTAATCGTATTAAAAAATATCTTAAAAAATAAGTTAAGACGATTTATGTTATTGTTGTGGTAAATAGTTTATTTTAACATTTCATGAACTCTTCGCGAAATACGTTTTATGTTGAGGATACCTTTTGAATTATTAGTCATGTGGATATTTGGCCTTGTGTAGGTCGACGCGAGGCTACAAACGTGAATGATGAGTAGTGGAACTGTAAGTTCCTAGCGCAAATGCTTGAGAATGAGACGAAATTTGGCACAAACCAATACTGGTTAATGTTGAGAAAAATTTCGAAATATAGAAAAGAATTTTGATGAATTCTAAGGCACGTTATAACGCTATCTTTCAACACATGTTTTTCGATCTATCTCAAAATACAATAGAAAAAACAAACTGATTCAAGAAAACTATTCCAATGATGCACATATATTTATAAAAAATTAAGAGACAATTTTAAATAGTTGTAACTCTTCGACACACTTTCTTCGAATAGTCACACATGTGTTCATGAAATAAGGTGTTGTTTTTGAAGAGTTATTTCACTCCCACATGGGTGCAAGGATTCTGAAAGTTTTCGATTATCGTAATTTTCGCAATTACAAACATTATTCGTTGTCGGCAACTAAATTTATAAAAATATTAAATGAAGTTCTCAAAATATTTTAACAGTTAAATATGTGCGTTGTTTTGACTGTCAACGACCGGAATGAGTCTCATCTCCGTTAAAAGCCAAGCAAGCAAGTTGAAACAAAAAACAGCCAACAAATCCTAATCTAAAAGATTCACAAGAATAAAAGCGAATCATGAAATATCTTATTATATTTTATATATCATTTTGGGTTTAACATATTTTATTCATTATGCCCTTTTCCAAAATAAAATAAAATAATATAGTACAGCAAACATGGTATTATCACTAAAACACGATTCAGAATATCATATTTTATTTCATGTGCATATATATATATATCAACCATTGTGTTTTGTGTGTGTGAGCGTGAAACAGAGAACAATCTATCATCAATGGCAGAAAGCAGCAATTCGAGATGGTCTCTCTCGGGCATGACTGCTCTTGTCACCGGCGGCACGCGGGGAATCGGGTGGGTATTTCTTGGTGTCTCTCCTCTTTTCGTCTGTGTACGTTTTCTTGAACAAATCTTTAATGCACGTAATATGTTTGTGAAAATTGCAGTCATGCTACCGTAGAGGAGCTGGCTGCAATGGGTGCTGTGGTTCACACATGTTCGAGGAATGAAGAGGAGCTGAATCAGCGTTTACAGGAGTGGAATGCTAAAGGATTCCGAGTCACGGGATCAGTTTGTGACGCGTCTTCCAGGGAACAAAGGGTTCAGCTCGTGGAGAAAGTGTCCTCTCTTTTCAGTGGGAAGCTCAACATTCTTGTAAGTTTCCCTTTTTTTTTTTGGGCTATATAATAAATATGGTACTAGCTCGTTGTTTGTCTTGGGTTTTGTTTTTAGAGTTGACTGCTTGAAATTATGGATGTTATCCTCATCCCAAGTTTACATTTTGTTTTTGTTTTTGTGTATTACGTTGTTAGCTGTTCTAATCAAGGTTCATCAAACACCAAACATTACAAGACTAAGCGCCGTTCGTTAGCATAATTTATAAATATAAGTTTAATTATTTTAAGACAAGTAGTAGATAAAAATGATAGAAAAATCATAATTTTAAGATTGTACTTTTTAAGTTTTTGACTTCTAAAAACATAAAGTCTAAAATTTGCAATATTAAGACACAGTAACAAGAATGAGCTCATTATTCAATAATCTTGACTTTTTATTCAATATATATATACATTGAATAAAAACATTTCATTCAAAAAATAAATTAAACCTTGTGCGTTATTGTTGAAATTAAAAAGCCGATGCTTAATCGAGCACTAAGCGTGTTTTAGCTTAATCTAGACTAAGCGCAGTTTAAGCCAGTTCTTTAGAACACTGTTTCTAATTGCTATTCATTTCTACTAGATGTTCCTTATGAATTTGATGATACCTTCCTGTGAGTGGCTTTTGTGTTAGCATATACGTTGCACTTCAATAACACAGAAACTTAAGTTGGAATATTTCAAAGCTCAGTAGTGATATATCGACTGACAGTCAGAGCAGAAACTATTGGTAATACAACAGATGTCATATGTTGCCTATGCATACCATGGCAAATACATTGTTTTTCTGCTATTCACTTTGAAGTGTAAATCTCTTTCATTACTTGTTTTTTTCTTCTCAAAATTGCAAAAAACCGTACACGTGCGATGTTGGGAATCTCGAATTCTTAAGAATGATCTCAATTATTTTTGTTTTATAGATAAATAATGTTGGGACAAACATCAGGAAACCAACTGTTGATTATACTGCTGAAGAATACTCTAAGCTCATGGCGACAAACTTAGAATCTTCTTACCATCTATGTCAACTAGCTCATCCTCTTCTTAAAGCCTCTGGTACCAGCAGCATCGTGTTTATCTCCTCTGTCGCGGGTTTAATACATTTATTTTCTGGATCCATATATGGAGCAACTAAAGGCTAGTAATTTTGCTGTGCTGACATTATTTCTCAACTTATGATTTATTTGAAACACCAAAGTTATGCGCAATAAAATTTATTTTGGCAGGGGCAATTAATCAACTTTCAAAAAATTTGGCTTGTGAGTGGGCAAAGGATAACATTCGGGTCAACTGCGTTGCCCCCTGGTATATCAGAACATCTCTTGTCAAAAATGTAAGTTCTCTTTTCTTTCTTGGGTTCTGTAAGATCTATTCACATCATTAACTCATTAGACGTATGAATAAAACAAAATGCCTGCTAAGAAATTATCTGGTTTGATGTTCTCGCATAACGTGCTGTTTTTATGTGTTCGCTTTTACCCTTGAGAAATGACTTGAGATATAGGGAAACAAGAAGACTTTCTAGTTTTAAAATCCCTTGCTTATTCATTAAAGGCTGCACATATTTGCAAAGCTTGTGCCGTTTTTACCTTTACCTGATTTTGAATTCGGTGTTCAAAATCTTTAATTCAGATTCATGTTTTGTTGTTGGATGATTAGTCACATCTGAAAGTTTTCACATCATAATCAATCTGTCGAAAAGTGCTCGTGATCGGTGTAGTCTCATAATTGAAGGCTTCTGATACGATTGTGGAGCAACCCCGAAGAAGTTAACGTTAGGTAGTTTGTGTGAGTTAGTTAATAATAGAAGTTATAATAGTTGAATATAAACAGGAGAAAGTAAGAAAGAAATGGTTTTGCATATTGTAATTCAAACTCTATTCTTGTTCAATAAGATTCTCTCATTTCTCCCCCAATTCTATCTTCTTTTTTATCTACCCCAATTCTATCTTCTTCCTCGTCTATTTTCTTAGGAGACTAATGATCTCAAATACACTTTTGCATAATTGGTGCTCTCGTTGAGTCACAATTCGAAACTTGCGAACTCGTGAATTCAATTTTTGGTTCGTGAATTCAATTTCTCATCGATTTATTGAAGTTCCGGTCATGGCTGACGATGAACGGCAAGTAAGATTTGATGAAAGTCTGGAAAATCTCGCGGCAATGCAGGACAAGTTGGCGATGTTGATTGGTAAACAAAATTAGAGTATCAAATTAATTACAAATTCGTTGATAGATCTCAAGTTAGGGTGGTCACGTTGTTGATGCGAAGATGGGTCAGTTTTCCTAGGAACCACCACTGTATACATCAATCCAATCCCAAATGCAAAATTATGGACCAAATTCGCAGTTTGATTCTCTTAGTTCATTCGCCTCAATGAAACCAGAAGCACAAAGATTCTCTGGCGACAACACTCGGCATGGACAAATGTAGAGGTATTTGGATTATTATAATACCCCGGAGCATCGACGATTGATAATTGCTTCCTTTTATTTTGGATGGTCATGCATGAAATTGGTACGAGCATAAAAAGCAATTACTTCTTGGTTGGAATGATTTTTGGCTGGCAATTGAGAATTGATTTGGTTCGTTATAAAATGAGATTTCTTTTAGAAAATCAAGTAAATGGTCATTAGCGGAATATCACCAGTTCACCACATGTTTGATCAATTGCCCCTTAAGATTGTTGGTGCTACTGAGCCTAGGGATGGGAGTTTCATGGCAGAGTCTTGGAACACCATCCAAGAGGAGAAACACGACACCAGTGATGAAGAAACTACTGCAGGGATATTAAGAATACAGAGTCAATAGATAACGGTGAAAGATTAATAGCAAGTGAATTGGTAAGAGAGACTTGTGAGGTGGAACATGACGACATTAAAGGGTAAAAAGGAATTATTACCGGAAATTAGCTTGAAATTTAGCGAAACAGAAACTTTTGTTTCAGCACTTTTCGGTAAAGATTAGCAGGAAAGTATTTAGGGAGTCCTATTAACAAACATGAAATAATGAATTCATGGACACAAATTGACTCGGTTGTGGACCACACAGTTTGCAGAATATTGGGAAAGAAAAGAAGGTTAAGAGGAAAAGGACTTAAATCTATGGTGGTTATGGTCAATCCAACATAAGAAACCGAACATAGAGGGCGGCTGTCCTACCATAGAGTTAATTCAACGATACAGTGGTCGTAAAATGGTGAAGGAAAGACGGTTTCCATTCCTTGAGGTAACAACAATGGAAAAACAAATTGACTGGCGACATTGCAAGAATCGCAGCCGCCGATGGTCGGGCTAGCCATGGAAGGACTTGGGTTTGTGATGGCGTGGATAGGGGATCTTTCTCGCCAAGCATACATTGATAATTTTAGTTGTTCATCAACAAATACAATTTGGAAAAGAAAAGGAAAACAGGGCCCAGTCACTCATATGATAGCTATGGGATTGAGTGATATCTTTGAGGGAGAATTTTATGGCAACCTAACTATGGTTAGTCAGTTGGCTATTCTCAAAAACTCAGGAGGATTAAAAGTGATACCACCATATGCCAAGATGTGAACCAAGGAGGAAAGATGACTTCCGACAACATCAAAGCCAAGTTAGATATAGGGATAAGCAAATTCAGATAAATGAAGTGCGAGATCTGACAATTCTAAGTGCATCCATTGACAAGCAGTCGTTGGTTGCTCCATTAACCATTTAAAATTTGAGAAAGGATAGAAGGAAGAACACATGGATCACTCGGGTATTGGTACACGGAGGGATTACCTTTAGAAGAAATATCAGTGGAAGTTCTCTTTACATTCAAGTCATTTTGTCCTATATTCCGCATTGAGGACAAGGTGTTTCTGAGGGGGAAGTAATGATACGATTGCAGTAGTTGAATATAAATAGGAGAAAGTAAGAAAGAAATTGTTATGCATATTGTAATTCAAACTCTATTCTTGTTCAATAAGATTCTCTCATTTCTCCCATAATTTTATCTTCTTCTTGATCTACCTCAATTCTATATTCTTCTTCATCTAATTTCTTAGGAGACTAGCGATGTTCTTGCATCAGTTTCAAAAGCTACGAATTATACACTCTCTGGTTTTCTTACAATGTTCAAATTAGCTCTGGAAAATTCAGTGATACCTTATATTGCAAATTTAGACCTCGTAACATGTGTAGTATATAATACTTGAGCAGTTGAGCCTGATGGTCACTAGAGAACTAGGGGAGGCAGCTCTGGTCTAGATAAAAACCTCATCACCACCTAACATTTAACTTGTTATCCAGTACTATAGTCCCATAAATTATGTTGACTTAATTTTGCAGCTCTGATCGATAAATTGGCATAATCCACCCTTTCTATGATAGAATATTAACCCGTGAAAATAGCTTTACTGTTAAGCAAGCAAGGTCATCGTTACCTAATTATGATACTCGATTCATGATAGTTTCTGCCACTTTCCACCTACAAAATGTTTTTACTTGAAAGAGAAATGGTGGTAGTTACAGAAGTTATAAAATTTGATGCATTCCTTGCATTGCATCTCTCTTTTTCCAAGGATAAACCAGTTGAATGGCAAAGATGTTAAAAAGCAGTCGCACAATAAATCTGTTTCAAAATAGTAACAATTAACAGATAGCTCTTTGGATATGCTTATGGTTCATGTCTTTTGTTGATTAAATTCATTTCTTTGGCCTTCTTTTGAGGGTGATCTTCGTTCAAGTATCCAAAAAGTCTTCTCACTAAGCCGAAATATGAAATTAGAAAATCAATTGTTGTTTCTATTGAGAGAGCTGTAAACTTTTATAATCGTGATTATGAGAGAGTATATTGTGACATAGGGGACGGAGAAGGTAAAGTTATCTCGATTGTTGCCTCAGCTCGTATGATTTAATAGCAGTAACCAACAATTATTCTACTCAAGAGTGGTGGAACCAATGACTAAATAGATTACATTCAGGGATTGTAATGCAAATCCAAGTGAAAATTATTCACCTCAGCGTTCGTTAGTAGCCCTATCCGTGAGAAATAGTGGAATGAGCCTAGGAAGAGAGTTCAAAGAACCACCATTACCTAGTGGAACTTAAAGGGAGTGAGTCCAGATCCTTTCAGGAAAACTTTTAATAGACTTTTGGGAAGATGATGTACGTATTGATGTGACTTGTGAGTGCACATGTTTTAACAGGTTTAAAAACAGGAGAAAGTAAAATACTTGGAGAAAAATGGTTTACGTCCGCCCGCCTACAAAGGACTTTTGGTGATGGACTGAATAGGTTCACAAGCTCATTAGATGAAATGACCAATTGAGAGTCCATTAAAGCTGAGGAGGTAGCAAAGAAAGCAGCAAACGACATATGCAAGAATTGTTACCAAAGCCATATGTTTAAGTTGATTTTAGTTCATCTTTTGTAAGTTTAATCCATTGGTTGTCACCAATATATCTGTTTTGTTAATAGAGCACTTTGCAAATACATTCTGCATCATTCTGAAAATTGAACCATTCGAAATGTGTTATACTTCGATCTCCAAGTGTTACAATTTTACTCCCATCTGTGAGTGCCATCACCAACTCCTTTTGCTTTTATTTTCAGTTGCTTGAGGATGAACAATTCTTGAATAGTGTGATATCAAGAACTCCGCTTGGACGTCCTGGAGAACCGCAAGAAGTCTCGTCTTTGGTAGCTTTCCTTTGTCTCCCTGCAGCTTCCTATATCACAGGTCAGATTGTAGCTGTGGATGGAGGAATGACTGTCAACGGGTTCCCTTTGGTATACAATAACTGAGTCCTTATACCATGGTTCTAAAATTCGCTAGGTGCTAGTCGGGCGCCAGACCAGCGCCTAGCGCCCGCCTAGGCGGCACTAAGCGGATTCCACGGTTTCAACTTAATAAATGAAATATTATAACTCCAAGACAATAATATCAAATTTAAAATGAGTTCAGCATTTGAAGAAAGAGCAAATACCAATTTTTTCTTCAAATATGGCACTCAAAATGTGGGCTTCTTCATTCGCTTTGATTCTTCATCCTTATAATTTGCGAGATGCTCTGATTACTCAATCATTCAGACAATGAAAGATGAATTTTGATCTAGGGCAAGCCAACAAATCAATTTTCTTGTCGTACATCAGTTTAGGGCTTATAAAACTTAAGCCCAACAAAAAAATTGCATTTCAGTTTTTTTTTTTTTGTAATTTGGGTTTTGAATTTAAAAGCCCAAATTAAAAAAAAAAAAATCTGAAAATCCTACCCTATTTCCGATCGATTTGCATGTTTTCGGTGTTGCCACCCGGCACCTAGCGCCTAGGCGGCCGCCTAGCCCGAGTTTTCGAACACTGCCTTATACTAAATATTCAAGCTCTGTGAACATAGTTCACCAAAATTCTTGAATAATTTCCTACTCTTACTGAATATTATCGTTTTTTTTAATATCTTACAGAGCGAAAGCATATTTCAAAATTCTGAAGGTACCATCTGTTTATTATGCAAATTACACATTTTTCAGCTATAATATAATAAAAAAAAATCCATTACATTAAAATTCAACCGTTTAATTTTCACCAATTATTTTAATAATCTTTTCAGATTTTGATGTAATTACGAAGAAGAGTAGGTTTATTGTGATATAGTCTCAAAAATCTCACATATCCTATATTCGTTATATGAGTCGACTTGTCATATCTGGAATTAAAATTAATATATTTTTTAATGAATTGAGTTGTGTCAAATATCGATCATTTAAAATTGACTCATTAGATGATGTCATAAAGTTTGTATACGACGAAATTTGTATCATTATGGTTTCAAGTGTAATAATATTTAGATTTTTTTTCTCAATTTATTTCAAAAAAACTCTTGAAAATAATTTGAAAAATAGCTTGTAGTGTTATCCGTCATCCTTACACAATACTAATTACGACAAATTTTTATTTATTTTCATTTTGGATACCCAATGAAGATAGACTTTTCGAGAATGATTATTTGAAATTATATTATATTGATGACCATTTGGAATACTAAAGCGTATCACATTTTTACAGTTGAGGGCATATTCAGCCACTTGAATTGTTATAATATTTTTAATACTTTTTTTTAGCATTTATTATATTTTTACTAATTTTCCCAAATCTGCCACTTGAATTTCTGGATTTTTTTTTATTACATTTTGTAATCTTTAGTATGATAGTGAAAATGTTGGCCAAAAGAAAGATCGTGAAAATAAGGAGTTCTAAAGGATTTGTCTCTCAACAATTCTTCAATAGTTTTAGTTGGGAAAAATTGTATCTATCATCTGTATGTAATAAATATAAGCCTAAACTCCTTAGGCAAATTAACGTTATTTTGTCTCTTTATGTGTCCGAGTTGATGGTATAAAAAAGATGAAATATTTAGTTATTTATTTTATTATTATTATTAATATTATATAAATAATGACATAATTTTAATTTTCATTTAAGTTTCACTAAATAAATTGAAAATTAATTTGAATATGGTGCATATTTTTAAATAAAACAAATGAAATATGATAATTATAAATAAATTACAATAATTTACTTATTTATTTATTTGTTTAATATTATTAATATTATATAGATAATGACATAATTGTAATTTTCATTTAATTTCACTAAATTAATTGAATATGGTGCATATTTTTAATTAAATAGTAGCAGCCGTGGCACATGCAATGCGCATGTGTAACGAATAAATTTTGGTATATAATTCAGCATGATATGATGATCTTTTTATAATAAATATTGTTTGTGATATTTATTCATATAAAATATATGTATTGGTGTATTACACAATTATTTTGTGAACAATAATTGCATTGCTATCGAAATCACCATTAATATCTAAACTCATAAAATCGAAAAATGATTGAAATTGAACATCTACTGCTACTAAAAAAAATCGAATGAAAAAAATATTCACCTTTACCTTGAAGCATGTTGTCATCTATTAATTTTCACTTGTTTTTTTATAAAAAATAATATAAAAACTTGTAAATGTTTCTCAACATAATAATGAGATATAATTATTTGAATCAACTGTTGAAAACTTAGTCTTCTTACTCGCGACGCTCGCAGCACTGCAACCATAATAATTATAAATGATGAAAGTTTATTCTATTATGTTAAATTAATATTCGATAAGCATAATACGTGATTTATGTATAGTATCGTTTTTATATCAACATCATTAGTATGTCAGATTTTTTTTCCTGCCAATAAAAGAAACAAATAAGTCTAAAAATATAATAGCATCATGCCAATAAATAGTATTGTTATTTTTTACTTTGAAATATAAGCGTCAGGGGCGGTCCTGAGAAAAATGTGCCATGGGGCGAAGTTAAATATATTATCTCATTTCATTAATAATATATATATATATATATATATATATATTATTAAAGAACATACACATTAGAAATAATTTTACACGTAGTTTCTCAAAATAAATTATTCAACAACCAATATTATTTAAAATTCACTCTTATTAAATTTTTTTAAAACAAAGTCGTCATTTTTTAACATTTTTTATGAATATTTGTGCAAGAATGAAACTATTTAACTAAATTCGTAAAAAATGTAAAATAATACTAAATAATGAAGTCAAATACGAACAAAAAATATACATATATATAAGAGAGAGATATTAATAAATTAGTCTAATATAAATTAATAAAATAATGATGCAACAATCCATTAGTAAATGAAAAAAAAGGAAAAAAAAACGATTTTACATTTTGTAAAATTATTCAATTTTATAATCTGCAATCTGAGTAATCAACATGATTTAATTGAATAATAAATAAGAAAAACTTGACGATATGTCTATCTATGAAGCAACAGAGTTATGAGAAAAATTTTCGTGCATGAATTAAATTGGTTGGAGCGCATCAGGAAATGAGATAGAAGTTGAACAGATTTAGTGAACCATGAGAGTTTGTGGTGATTTAACTCATTTGGAGCAAGATTTTTGTCATAAAAACCTATTCACGATTTCTTTATTTTGTTATATCACTATTTATTAATTAAATTTATTTAGATATTAATTTAAATACTAATATTTTAAAAATAATCGGGGGCCCGTCTCAAGGTGGGGCCCTGGAGGGTCGCCCGGCCCGCCCTACCTTAGGGCCGCCCCTGATAAGAGCGGAAGTGTCGACGCCACCCATGTGGGTAGTACCCATGGGTGGTGTGTCACTTTTTATTTGGCCAATTTTGTGGGCTCCATATGTGGGGCCCCCATGTGTGGCCAATTAAAAAATGACACGCCACCCATGGGTACTACCCACATGGGTGGCATCGACATTTCCGATAAGAGCATATGTACCCGAACAATGTTTTCTCTTCTATATATCTTCTGTGTGTATGCTTTTCCAAATAACTAGCAGCATGCATGTGCGTTGCATATGGATAATGAACTTAAGTGCATTATGAATGTTCGTAAATTCTAAAATAAATATAGTCACACTGTTATGAGGGTGTACTCCGAATTCTGAAGAAACTTGTACAGCAACAACAATAAAACCAGCAACTAGTCGAGGCAAGAGAATCTCCCTATCCGCAAGACGAAATTGTCTGTTAACAGTGCTCAACGTTTGCGGCAATCTTCTCTAAGATACAACGACTATTCAATCGAGATATAGCAGCACAACAAATATCTCGATCTCGTCGAACTAAAATATGTAGCAACTTTTTCTTTTGTGAGAGTGAGGGAAGAATTCGCAGAGAAATCTGATATTCAATCGTTTGATGTTATCAGATGTTTTCAAATTTTTCTCTGCGTTATAACAGTCATATATATATACTATGACTCCAAAATACACGATTTATGGCGTAAAGATGCAACCCATGACAGAAAAAGCCCAGAAAAAGACGCAGCTTTTCGAACTGTAGAAGGCGCGCTAGGTCGGTTATTATTGACCGATCGAGCTCCCCTCTTTTGACAAACATTGTAACACCCAGAAATTCTAAAACGTAAATCCGCATGCATAAATAGGAGAAATTAATTTTTAAAATGAGGGTTAAATGTATTTATGTGATATTATGTGATTTATATGCATGATTTAATTTATTTTAGCATTTAACCCGCAATATTAGGATTTTTAGATTTTTGAAAATTTTATGGAGTTGATCGCGTAGACGGGACCGTGGACGGACGAGATACCAAAATTCTTAGCCAAAAATATTTTATGAGTTTTATGAGCCTTAAAATAATATTTTAAGATATTTTGTCAAGAAAATTTTAGTATTTAATTATATATTTATTTAAGGGTTGATTTTTAGCCAAAATTAGTCCCTTTATTGACTTTTATTAATTTTTAAAATTAGCCTAATTATTTATTTCGAGATTTAAATTTTTTTGATCAGATTATAAATATTATGAGAGAGTTTTAATCAAATTTTATCTTATAGTATTTATTTACTTATTAATTTTTATTTATTAACTTAAGTGATAACCTAAATTTCACCCTAAGCTATCCCTATAACCGATTAAAAAGTTTTCAGCCGCCTCCTTCATCTTCTCCAAACCTTCTTCACGCCATTATTCAGATTTCCTCAGCCCCATAGCCGATCAAGCAATTTTCTTTGAAGATTTTGGTCCGTTCGTCGTCCCGGAGACCCGTAAACGCATCAATCTTCATTCAAAGATTAAAAGGCATGTCTAAATCTTTCACTTGACCACCATATGAGCTATTATTCATGCATGATGTCTTTTTTCATAATTTTTCATGGATGGTTCGAATTTATGCATTTTATGAATAGGTTGATGCATGTGTTTGTGTTTCTTGCCATGACTCACGTTTTTCCCTTGCATGGTTCGGTCCAGAGGCTAGGACTCGAGTCAGGGGTGTCCTAGGGTGCCTTAGGGTCGAGCTGGGTCAAGTGTTTCGGGCTGGTTATGCCTGGGTTCAAGCTGATGCAACTTTGGTCCAAGGGAATGCGCAGGTTAGGGTTTCTGGGAAGAACCCTTTGGCTTTGAGGTGTGAACCATGGCTCAGGCTGAGCCATGGTGGGTTGGGACCGCCCAGACGTGGGCTACGTCTGGGCGGTGGTGTTCCGGCCAGGGGCGTCGGGTTGGGGGTTCTGGGTGGATCCGGGTCGGGTCAGGGTAGTGGGTCGGGTCTGTATGGTAGTGGGTCGGGTTAGGTGAGTCCGGGTTAGGTGGGCCGGGCTCGAGTATTTTAATTTTTAAGCGTTTAATGTTTTAATTGGTTTTTGGGCCAATTAATTAGAAATAAAATTATTTGGGCCTCCAAATAATTTTATTTGGGCTTTTAAAATTATTTTTAAGTTATCCCAATGATTTATATGGGCTCGTGGGCCCATAGAAATTTTTGTGCCAGTCAGTGATTTTATTGGGCCAGTCCATGAATTTTTAGTAATTAATTAGTTAATGGGCCTAAATATTTTTATTTAAGCCCAATAACATTTAAGTATTTTATTTTAGTAAAAATTATAATTTTCAAAATTATTTATTAATTATGGGGTAAGTTAGATAATGGGCTTTAAGTCAGTTAAGGGGCTTAGTAGGGAGACCAACAGTCTGGACCGAAACCATGAAAAATCCCTATGTTCGAAATATATATTTAATTATTTTAGTGCATGAAAATATTTTAATTATACGTATATATTATGACAAATCAATTAAATATATATTACGAACAAATTTTCAGTGCATGCATTCATGAAATTTTACATGCTTATGGTTATGTATATGTTGAGCAATAAAATATTTTCTTGATGGAAATTGATATAGTGTGACATAAGGGTGGTTATCCACCATATGATTTATGAGGTAGTTTACTACCATAGGAGGTGATTTATCATCGCCACGTACGTTGGTTCAGGAGACTGATCAGTCGGCACAAATAAGGTCACACTTAGGATAGGACCATAGACTGTTTCAAAATAATGTCATGCTCAACTATGTTATGTATGACGAAGAAAAGATTATGATTATGCTTAAGATTATGATTCAGCAATTATTTTATGAAAATGTTTCCATGCATGTTCATGTATCATGTATATGTTTTAGTATGATTATGTGATGCATTATTTTAAACCTTGATATTCAAGTTTAGACATGTTGAGCCCCTAGACTACTACGCTTATATGGTGCAGGTGAGACAAATGATTTTTATGTAGCTCCTACCAGTGGTGAGGATGTATGAGCTCACGGATCAGTGGCCCCGTGACCGTTGCTGTTTTTAGATGATGTTTTAAGATACATTTATTTTGATGATGTTGAGTCTTTAAACAAATTGCATTTTTCTATTTATTATTTTCGCATATGAGAGTTTCAAACATGATTACTTACTATTTTTGTTTCATGCATGAAACCCTTTTTAATTATTTATTTGTTTATTATTATTTAAGTTACTACTAAGAAGTAGTATTTTATTTTAAATGTGATACATATATGTATGGGCATATATGTATTGATATTATTTTTTAAAATTTTTTTTTTCGCATTTTAAGTTTAAATAGTATTAGATGTTTCAATTGGTATCAGAGCACGGTCCTTGGAGGGTGTCCATCTGCCACGTGAAGCTCAGAAATCTCACTATCGATCTGTAAGTTTTTAAATGCTTTAATAAGATTTATTAGGAGCTTATGTAGTAGTTTAAGCATTTCATACTTAGTAAAACTTTTGAGCCCTAGTTATGCATTGCGATTTATGTGAAGAATGTGTGGTGATGCAGTATGCCCCAAGACATGTTATACGACAGGTGGACCACAAGGAATTTCGAATTTGGGAATTCGGTTTTATGTTGTTAAAACTAAGTTTGATATTTTTGATATATGGGTTGTCACTTGAATTTTTGTAGTAACTTATTGATTTTAAGTTAGAATGATTTCATTGGTAAATTATTGGGTTTGTGATGGTAAGAGATAGCGGGTCTATCTAAAAATTTTTTTTGATGAAGGTGTAGCGATAAATAGAACAATAAAGGTAAATTCCGATAAGAGGTATTAAGTTTATGTGATAGCAATAGAATTATTGCTTGAGGCAAGAGTAAGATGTACTTTTACTTGTGTTCAATTAAGAGAAATATTTATAACTTTTATTGGGAGAGAGTAAGTTTAGTATGCGATTATTGGTATTTTCTGCGTGCAGGGAGAATTCTAGTAGGAGAAAACTCCACGTATGCGTTGCTAGATTCAGGGGCTACGCATTCGTTTATCTCCCTGGAGTTTATCAGACGGATAGGCATTAGACCCGAGGTTGCTGAGACGGGTTATGATGTGACCATGCCGTCTGGACAGATTCTGTCTACCACTAGTATCTGCAGAGGCTTGGAAATGGATTTTCAGGGGCATACCATCAGAGCAGATTTAGTGGTTTTACCATTGACGGGATTCGATTTGATCTTGGGTATGGATTGGTTGGCAGCCAACGGGGCAGTGATTGATTTTCGACAGAGGTCGGTGGCAGTGAAACCAAAGAAGGGCGACCAGTTTATTTTCTATGCATCTTCGAGCTGTGAGATCTCGCCTGTGATTTCTTATGCATGTGCGAGGAAGTTATTGAGATGTGGTTTCCAGGGGTTTTTAACCAGTGTAGTCACATCAGCAGTGCCACCTACCAGTTCCCTAGCAGATATAGAGGTGGTACGTGATTTTTCAGACGTTTTTCCCGATGATGTTGCAGGGATTCCACCAGCTAGAGAGGTAGAGTTCAGTATTGATCTGATATCAGGCACTGTGCCAATCTCTAAGGCACCGTATCGACTTGCTCCTACTGAGATGAAAGAGCTGAAGGAGCAGATTCAAGAATTGTTGGAGAAGGGCTTTATTCGCCCTAGCTTTTCTCCTTGGTGAGCCCCGGTGTTATTTGTGAAAAAAAAGGATGGCAGTTTCAGACTTTGCATCGACTACCGAGAGCTTAATAGAGTTACAGTGAAGAACAAGTATCCACTACCGAGGATAGAAGACTTTTTCGATCAGTTAAAGGGAGCTTCGGTTTTCTCTAAGATTGATCTGCGTTCTGGCTATCATCAGTTGCGGATCAGAGATGCAGATGTGTCCAAGACAGCATTCCGGACACGTTATGGGCATTATGAGTTTTTGGTGATGCCCTTTGGGTTGACCAATGCTCCCGCGGTTTTCATGGATCTCATGAACCGGGTATTTTAGCCGTACCTTGATCAGTTTATCATAGTCTTCATTGATGATATCTTGATCTACTCGAGGAGCATTGAGGAGCATAGACAGCACTTGCAGACAGCGTTACAGACTTTGAGGGAGCATCGATTGTATGCAAAGTTCAGTAAGTGCGAGTTTTGGCTTGAGCAGGTGGCATTTCTAGGCCACGTGGTTTCGAGAGATGGGATAGCAGTGGATCAGACGAAGGTGCAGGCAGTGCAGGATTGGGGAATTTCGAAGAATGCTTCAGAGATTCGCAGTTTCTTGGGTTTGGCAGGTTACTACCGGAAGTTCATCAAGAGTTTTTCTTCTATTGCAGTACCCTTAAGTTCCTTGACCAAGAAAAATACGAAGTTTATATGGAGTTCAGACTGCCAGAGGAGCTTCGATCAGCTTAAGGAAGCACTCACTTCTGCGCCAGTGTTGGCGATGCCAGTGCCCCATGAGAAGTTAGTGGTGTTCACGGATGTGTCTAAACTGGGTTTAGGCGCCGTGCTTATGCAGAGTGACAGAGTCAATGCTTATGCGTCGAGATAGTTGAAGATTCATGAGCAGAAATATCCGACGCACGATTTGGAGCTTGCTGCAGTGGTCTTTGCTTTGAAGATCTGGAGGCACTATCTGTACGGTGAGAAGTGCAAGATTTTCACAGACCACAAGAGTCTCAAGTACTTCTTCACTCAGAAGGAGTTGAACATGAGACAGTGCCGATGGTTGGAATTAGTGAAGGACTACGACTGTGACATTAGCTACCATCCGGGTAAGGCTAATGTGGTGGCTGATGCGTTGAGTCGGAAGACTTCAGTGGTATCCTATTTGACAGTACAGTTGCCACTTCAGGAGGAGATTCAAAGATTCGGTTTGGAGTACTATTCGGGCGGTCATGCACCGAGTTTGGTAGTGTTAGTAGTACAACCGAATCTTCGAGATCGTATCAGGGATGGACAGCCTGCTGATGAGAAGTTGCAGCGGTTGAGGCAGAAGGACGAGGCCAAGGGCAATCTTCTTTTTACTGTCAGTGATGGAATTGTTCAGTACCGTGGTCGTATGTGCGTACCGAACATTGATCAACTGAGGACTGAGATCCTGACAGAGGCTCACACATCTCCGTATTCCATTCATCCCGGAAGTACGAAGATGTATAGAGATTTGCAGTCGTTATATTGGTGGCCCGGCATGAAGAGTGATATCGCACGATTTGTATCTGAGTGCTTGACTTGTCAGCAGGTCAAGGCAGAGCACCAGCGTCCAGCATGGTTGCTTAATCCTCTACCCATTCCAGTATGGAAGTGGGAGAACATCACGATGGACTTTGTAGTTGGCCTTCCGAGGAGTGCTAGAGAATGTACAGTTATTTGGGTGATCGTGGATAGACTCACCAAGTCAGCTCATTTCTTGTCGGTGAGGACTACTTACTTGTTGACACAGTATGCAGAGCTTTATATCAAGGAGATTGTTAGACTGCATGGCATACCAGTGTTGATAGTATCAGACTGGGATCCGAGATTTACATCTGCTTTTTGGAAGAGTTTACACACAGCATTGGGGACTAGATTATTGTTCAGTATAGCGTTCCATCCCCAGACGGATGGTCAGTCTGAGAGAGTGATCCAGGTTCTCGAGGATCTACTGAGAGCTTGTGTCATCGACTTTCAGGGCTCTTGGGAGACCAAATTGTCGTTGGTAGAGTTTACCTATAACAACAGCTTTCAGGCATCTATAGGTATGGCTCCTTATGCAGCTCTCTACGGGAGGAGATGCAGATCTCCCGTGCATTGGGATGAGATTGGTGAGAGGATTCTACTTGGTCCTGAGATTGTAGAGCAGACTGCAGACATTGTGATTCAGATTCGGGATCGTATGAGGACTGCTCAGAGTCGTCAGAAGAGTTATGCTGATACTCGACGACGAGATCTCGAATTTGCTGTTGGTGATCATGTGTTTCTGAAGGTATCACCTATGAAAGGGGTGATGAGATTTGGTCGAAGAGGTAAGCTGAATCCGAGGTATATTGGGCCTTTTGAGATCTTGGAGAGAGTTGGCACGTTGGCCTACAGTTTGGCTTTGCCACCAGGGCTTGCGGCAATGCACAAAGTCTTTCATGTATCCATGCTTCAGAGATACATCTCGAATCCGGCGCATATACTGGATTACGAGCCTTTGCGGTTAGCACCGGATCTAGTATTTGAGGAGAGGCCTATTTGGATTATAGCCAGAGAGGAGCGGAGATTGAGGACTCGGGTCATACCGATGGTCAAAGTCCAGTGGCTGAATCACTCCGAGGAGGAAGCCACTTGGGAGACCGAGACAGACATGAGGACTCGCTACCCAGAGTTATTCGGGTAAGTACCTTAATTTCGAGGACGAAATTCAATTTAAGGGGGGTGGGGTGGGGGGATGAGAATTGTAACACCCCGAAATTCTAAAACGTAAATCTGCATGCATAATTAGGAGAAATTAATTTTTAAAATGAGGGTTAAATGTATTTATGTGATATTATGTGATTTATATGCATGATTTAATTTATTTTAGCATTTAACCCGCAATATTAGGTTTTTTAGATTTTTGAGAATTTTATGGAGTTGATCGCGTAGACGGGACCGTTGACGGACGAGATACCAAAATTCTTAGCCAAAAATATTTTATGAGTTTTATGAGCCTTAAAATAATATTTTAAGGTATTTTGTCAAGAAAATTTTAGTATTTAATTATATATTTATTTAAGGGTTGATTTTTAGCCAAAATTAGTCCCTTTATTGACTTTTATTAATTTATAAAATTAGCCTAATTACTTATTTCGAGATTTAAGTTTTTTTGATCAGATTATAAATATTATGAGAGAGTTTTAATCAAATTTTATCTTATAGTATTTATTTACTTATTAATTTTTATTTATTAACTTAAGTAATAACCTAAATTTCACCTTAAGCTATCCCTATAACCGATTAAAAAGTTTTCGGCCGCCTCCTTTATCTTCTCCAAACCTTCTTCACGCCATTATTCAGATTTACTCAGCCCCAATGCCGATCAAGCAATTTTCCTTGAAGATTTTGGTCCGTTCGTCGTCCCAGAGACCCGTAAACGCATCAATCTTCATTCAAAGATTAAAAGGCATGTCTAAATCTTTCACTTGGCCACCATATGAGCTATTATTCATGCATGATGTCTTGTTTCATAATTTTTCATGGATGGTTCGAATTTATGCATTTTATGAATAGGTTGATGCATGTGTTTGTGTTTCTTGCCATGACTCACGTTTTTCCCTTGCATGGTTCGGTCCAGAGGCTAGGACTCAAGTCAGGGGTTTCCTAGGGTGCCTTAGGGTCGAGCTGGGTCAAGTGGTTTGGGCCGGTTATGTCTGGGTTCAAGCTGATGCAACTTTGGTCCAAGGGAATGCGCAGGTTAGGGTTTCTGGGAAGAACCCTTCGGCTTTGAGGTGTGAACCATGGCTCGGGCTGAGCCATGGTGGGTTGGGACCGCCCAGATGTGGGCTACGTTTGGGCGGTGGTGCTCCGGCCATGGGCGGCCGGAGCAGGGCGGCAGCAGCCATTCCCAGCAGCCATGGAATGGCTGCTGCTCGGCCAGCCGAGAAGGGAAGAAAGGGGGGGTGTCGGGTTTGGGGTTCTGGGTGGATCCAGGTCGGGTCAGGGTAGTGGTCGGGTCTGTAGGGTAGTGGGTCGGGTTAGGTGAGTTCGGGTCCGGGTTTGGTGGGCCGGGCTCGAGTATTTTAATTTATAAGCGTTTAATGTTTTAATTGGTTTTTGGGCCAATTAATTAGAAATAAAATTATTTGGGCCTCAAAATAATTTTATTTGGGCTTTCAAAATTATTTTTAAGTTAGCTCAATGATTTATATGGGATCGTGGGCCCATAAGAATTTTTGAACCAGTCAGTGATTTTATTGGGCCAGTCCATGAATTTATAGTAATTAATTAGTTAATGAGCCTAAATATTTTTATTTAAGCCCAATAACATTTAAGTATTTTATTTTAGTAAAAATTATAATTTTCCAAATTATTTATTAATTATGGGGTAAGTTAGATAATGGGCTTTAAGTCAGTTAAGGGGCTTAGTAGGGAGACCAACAGTCTGGACCAAAACCATGAAAAATCCCTAATTCCGAAATATATATTTAATTATTTTAGTGCATGAAAATATTTTAAGTATACGTATATATTATGACAAATCAATTAAATATATATTACGGACAAATTTTCAGTGCATGCATTCATGAAATTTTACATTCTTATGGTTATGTATGTGTTGAGCAATAAAATATTTTCTTGATGGAAATTGATGTAGTGTGACATAAGGGTGGTTATCCACCATATGATTTATGAGGTAGTTTACTACCATAGGAGGTGATTTATCACCGCCACGTACGTTGGTTCAGGAGACTGATCAGTCGGCACAGATAAGGTCACACTTACGGATAGGACCATAGACTGTTTCAAAATAATGTCATGCTCAACTATGTTATGTATGACGAAGAAAAGATTATGATTATGTTTAAGATTATGATTCAACAATTATGTTATGAAAATGTTTCCATGCATGTTCATGTATCATGTATATGTATTAGTATGATTATGTGATGAATATTTTAAACCTTGATATTCAAGTTTAGACATGTTGAGCCCCTAGGCTCACTACGCTTATATGGTGCAGGTGAGACAGATGATTTTTATGTAGCTCCTACCGGTGGTGAGGATGTATGAGCTCACGGATCAGTGGCCCCGTGACCGTTGCTGTTTTTAGATGATGTTTTAAGATACATTTATTTTGATGATGTTGAGTCTTTAAACAAATTGCATTTTTCTATTTATTATTTCCGCATATGAGAGTTTCAAACATGGATTACTTACTATTTTTGTTTCATGCATGAAACCCTTTTTAATTATTTATTTGTTTATTATTATTTAAGTTACTACTAAGAAGTAGTATTTTATTTTAAATGTGATACATATATGTATGGGCATATATGTATTGATATTATTTTTTTTAAAAAAAAAAAAAATTCCGCATTTTAAGTTTAAAGAGTATTAGATGTTTCAGACATTCTGTCTCGCTGAAACAATAGTGCGCTCGGTCGGTAAAATTTAGCGGACCGAGTGCCCAACTTTTATCAACCTTTCTGTCTCGGCAGACAAGGGCTGCGCTCGGTTGGTATAAATCTACCGATCGAGCGCACTAAAAAAAATAAATTTTATTTATTATTTTTTTCTCCTTTAACCAAACTTTATCCAAAAAAGAATAATTGATCATAAGACCTCGCCTCGCCGAGCCGGCCGGCCGCGCGCGTGTTTGTTGCATCAATTAACGTCTTGCCCCTTTACAAAACATCGGGTGTCCTAAGGGCCCAATCTCATAAACCAAACATGGGTTATTTAAGGTGAGCAACAAATTAGAGTTGTTCCAATGTGGGACAACCATTTCCCTCCAATTTATTTCACCAAATTTTGAATTTTGCAGTACTTGGGACAAGTGTTTCAAGCCACTTGGGTCAATCCTTTCAAACCCTTTCAAGCATCCTTTCAAGCTCTTTCAAGCCCATTTCTTCCAACAATCACAATTCATTCAATATTTTTTCCAACAATCCCCCACATGAACGAATTTCACGTATATTAGCATTCTCACTAAAAAGTTATTTTGAGTAATTGTTACATCAGGATAGGTAGCTTGTGGCTTTGAACCTACCGTAGTAAAATACTATCGAATTTACTAGTTACATAGTGACGCGATGTCTTGAACTAGTCAACCGTTTATGTAAACCAAGTCAATAGTACTTACATAACAATACTCTTAACATATTTTGTTCTCACGTTGTACGTTGTGTCCATTTTGGCCCTGGACCATATCTTAGATTCATAAGTGTTGCAATCAAAACGGCCAATACTTTGCACTTAGATCTCCTATCAAGAGTATCCTGCGTTACTCCACCTCATAGGTATAGGAATCATTAAAAGAAAACTTAACCTCACCACATTGTACAGGTCATTTATACTTGGATATTTCAGGAATGAGCAAGTAACAATTCCAAACACTCAAACTAATATTTATAACTTAGTTGTCCAATTGAACCAAGGTTTTGGGATCTCCAATTCTCAAGGTTGGGTTACCGCTATAAATATTTTAATTTGTGGATTTTAAACCCATTCCTCCAAGTAGTTTGTACATTTTATCTCTATTTATACTTTTTTTAAGCGGATCCGCAAGGTTTTCCTTTGACTTCACATAGTCAACCGAAATAACCCCATTCGAGATCAATTGTTTTATGGTATTGTGTCTCCGACGAATATGTCGAGATTTACCATTGTACATATTACTTTGTGCTCTTCCTATTACTGACTGACTGTCACAATGAGTCGTAATGGAAGACACCGGTTTATTCCAACATGGAATATCTTCTAGAAAGTTTTGAAGCCACTCGGCTTCTTCTCCAGCTTTATCTAGAGCAATGAACTCGGACTCCATAGTCGATCGAGCTATACAAGTTTGTTTAGAGGATCTCCATAAAACCGCTCCTCCACCGATAGTGAACACATATCCACTCGTAGACTTGGAGTCTTTCGTGTCAGAAATCCAATTTGCATCACAATATCCTTCTAGGACCGCAGGATATTTTGTATACACTATTCCGTAACTCGAAGTGTATTTCAAATATCCAAGCACTCTCATTAGTGCTTTCCAATGATCCTCACTTGGATTACTTGTGAATCGACTTAGCTTATTTACGGTATATGCAAGATCATGACGGGTACAATTAGTTAAATACATTAAACTTCCTATCACCCTTGCATATTCCACTTGTGAAACAGGTTCTCCTCTATTTTTGGCTAAATGTGTACCCAACTCCATAGGTGTTCTAGCCGGAGAACGATTTGTGGCATTAAATCGTTCAAGAACCTTTTCTACATAATGAGTTTGGGATAACATAATTCCAGCAGGAAGTCTAGAGACTTTAATCCCTAGAATTATATCACACAATCCCAAATCCTTCATATCAAAATGTTGTCTCAACATCTTCTTGGTTTTCACAATCAATTCATGGTTGCTTCCCATGATTAACATGTCATCTACATAAAGGCAAACAATTACATATGCATTTGTAGTACCTTTAATATAGACACATTTGTCACATTCATTTATTATGAAACCATTTGACAACATTGCAGTATCAAACTTGTGATGCCACTGTTTAGGTGCTTGTTTGAGTCCATACAACGACTTGACAAGTTTACACACCTTTCCTTCTTTTTTGGGTACAATAAACCCTTCTGGTTGTTTTATATATATTTTTTCGTCCAACTCTCCATTCAAAAACACTTTTTTAACATCCATTTGATGTATCTCAAGATCATGCAATGCTGCAATAGCTATGAGAACACGAATGGATGTTATTCTAGAAACCGAAGAGTAGGTATCGAAGAAATCATATCCCTCCTTTTGTCTAAAACCTTGAACCAATAGTCGAGCTTTATATTTATCTATAGATCCATCTTCTTTGTATTTTCGTTTAAGAATCCACTTGGATCCCAAAGGTTTACAACCCAGAGGAAGATAAACCAACTCCCACGTATGATTGTGCATGATGGAATCTATTTCATTTTGTATGGCTTCCTTCCAAAAAGTAGCCTCAGGATTTGATAAAGCCTCTTGAAGAGTTCTTGGTTCATTATCTAGCATGTATGTTAGAAAATCAGGACCAAACAACTTTTCAACTCTTACACGCTTACTGCGTCGTGGTTCCTCGTTGTTTTGTGGAGTTTCAGTTGTGTTTTTATGAGTTCGCTTGTTCGAACTAATTTCTTTCCTTTCTTTACAAGGAAATATATTTTCAAAGAATACAACATTCCTTGATTCCATGATTGTTCCTTCATTTACATCAGGAATTGTTGACTTATGCACTAAGAATCGATATGCACTACCATTGTATGCATAACCAATAAATATGCAGTCAACTGTTTTAGGTCCAATTTTTATTTGTTTTGTCTTAGGTACTTCTACTTTAGCTAAACACCCCCACACTTTGAGGTATTGGTAAGAAGGTTTACGACCTTTTCACTGTTCATACGGTGTTTCATCTTTTCCTTTGATTGGAATCTTGTTTAGAATGTGAGTTGCTGAGAGAATCGCTTCACCCCACATATTTTGAGATAAGCCAGAATTTATTAACAACGCGTTCATCATTTCCTTTAATGTTCGATTTTTGCGTTCTGCAACGCCATTGGATTGAGGTGAGTAAGGGGCTGTCATTTGATGAATGATGCCCGAAGTTGAGCAAAATTCTTCAAAAGGAGCCACATACTCTCCACCTCGATCACTTCGAATCATTTTAATCTTTGAACTTCGTTGATTTTCAATCTCAGTCTTATATTTCTTGAAAGCTTCAATTGCTTGATCTTTGCTTTTCAATAAATATACATAACAAAATATGGTGCAATAATCAATGAATGTTATAAAGTACTTATTCCACCTCGTGTTTGTACCATTTTTAAATCACATACATCAGTATGTATTAATTCAAGTGGCGTAGTACTTCTCGTGACAATATGAAATGGAGCTTTAACCATTTTCGCTTCAACACAAATCTCACACTTATGTTGTGGATTTCTTTTAAACATAGGTATTATATTTAAATTTGCAAGTCTTTGCAACGTGTTGAAGTTAACATGTCCTAATCGTTCATGCCATATATCATAACTTTCAGTCAAGTAAGCAGAACCAATAACTTTATTCTTCGCCTCAAGGCGGGAAACATTCATTACATTCAATTTAAAGAGACCACTATCTTGGTACCCTTTACCAATAAATACACCAGATTTAGTTAACACAAATTTATCAGATTCAAATATCATTCTAAATCCAGCCTTGCTCAAGAGTTAACCAGAAACCAAGTTCTTTCTAATCTCTGGAACATGCAGCACATTCTTGAGCGTTACCTCTTTGCCCGAGGTCATTTTCAACACCACGTTTCCCACTCCCACAACTTCAAACGTTGCGGAGTTTCTCATGAACAACTTTCGATCCCCAACGGTGGCATAGGTGGAATACATATCTTTATCGGCACAAACGTGGCTCGTAGAGCCGGTATCGATCCACCATCCTCTTGGATCATCCACCATGTTGTTCTCACAAATAACGGCACTTAAATTAATATCATTAATTTCTAAAGGTACATACCTTTCTTGAACCATGTTCACTTGCCTTGGTTTCTGATTTTTGTTGTTTTTCTTTGGAAGTCGGCAATCTCTTACCATATGATTCGGTTTGCCACAGTTGTAGCATCTTCCCTGAAATTTCTTCACTTTCCCCTTTTGCTTTCCATCATTGGGGCGCTTCCTCTTGTGACTCGTACTAGATTCCGCCAGATTGGCTTTGGCCTCGGTTTCCATCATCTTTTTATTTGACTTGGCCTCAGTATTCCTGTTGTCCTCCTCGAGTTCCTTAGCCGTCTTGACAGAGGAGTAGACACTATAGAGAGTTTCATCAAGGCCATTCAAGATGTAGTTTCTGCATAGGAAATCGCTGTGGTTCCATGCATCAACCGCGGTCCTCCTTTGGGTGTCAGAATTGCCATCAACGATGATAGGGGGATCCTCCTTCAGGAATCTAGATAGATTGAGTGTGGTCAGATAAAACAGCATCTTCTACTGCCAACGTTTGAAGTCGGCACCAGAAAACTTTGGCGGTTTTTCTCCATGTGCAGGTGCGGAAGCAAGCGGAGTGAAAGAAACGGTAGACATCTTCAGAATCCGAGAAATACAAAATTTCTTATTGCGATTGTTATGAGGGTGTACTCTGAATTCTGAAGAAACTTGTACACCAACAGCAATAAAACCAACAACTAGTCGAGGCGAGAGAATCTCTCTATCCGCAAGACAAAATTGCCCGTTAATAGTGCTCAACGTTGGTGGCAATCGTCTCTAAGATACAACGACTATTCAATCGAGATATATTAGTACAACAAATATCTCGATCTTCGTCGAACTAAAATATGTAGCAACCTTTTATTTTGTGAGAGTGAGGGAAGAATTCGCAGAGAAATCTGATATTCAATCGTTTAATGTTATCAGATGCGCGCTCGGTCGATAAAATTTAGCGGACCGAGCGCCCAAATTTTATCAACCTTTCTGTCTCGGCAGACGATAACCAAACTTTATCCAAAAAGAATAATTGATCATAAGACCTCGCCTTGCCACGCCTCGCCGAGCCGGCCGCGCGCGCGCGTGTGTTTGTTGCATCGATTAACGTCTTGCCCCTTTACAAAACATCCGGTGCCCTAAGGGCCCAATCCCATAAACCAAACATGGGTTATTTAAGGTGAGCAACAAATTGGAGTTGTTCCAATGTGGGACAACCATTTCCCCATTTCCCTCCAATTTATTTCACCAAATTTTGAATTTTGCTATACTTGGGACAAGTATTTCAAGCCACTTGGGTCAATCCTTTCAAACCCTTTCAAGCATCCTTTCAAGCCCTTTCAAGCCCATTTCTTCCAAAAATCACAATTCATTCAATATTTTTTCCAACACACACATCAAGATGGATCATTAAATCCAGAAAAACTCATGAATTCAAACTAAAGATCTCAAGGAAATGTAGAGAAGCAAAACCAACATAATAAACAATATATTAACCCATTAAAGTTCAGAAATCGAAAATCACTGGTATGGTATTTACTCAAATTCATTCAATTTCTAATCATAACTAGAGAAAAATTTCAACCTCGCACAATTATAGAAGATGTTAGACTAAAAAGAGGAAATTAAGTAACTATTTTGTGTTATTTATGAAGTTTATGGACGGAAAACATTAATGTTAAATTGCTAATAGATACTCAACATAAAGTATTAAAATAGTTTATAGCTTTATTTTGTCAAGTAACACTATGTTCTTTTCATTTTCTTTTTTTTCCTTTTTTATGTCACCACGTGGAAAAAAATAATATATATAATATGACCAAGTTTGACCATAATCTCACCTAGCTTCACTAAAAAAATAGTCATATAAGAATGGTCTTTTTTTTTTTCAGTTTTAAGAGCGGTTTCCCACCGATCTTAAGCTTTTACCAACGATTATCAAGTTGTTCCTCTTATCATCATCCCAATATTTTATAGCAACTGTTTTTCCAAGCGTTGATGAAAGCTGGAAAACCGCTTCAATTGTTTGTTATAAGCGCGGATGGTAACCGTTCGTAGATGTCATGCAAGTAGCAACGGTTTCAAACCAATTTTGCAGTTATGAAGACAAGAGTGGTTGCAAACCAGTTCGAAATAAACAATATATGTAAGAATGTTTTTCACCGGTACTACAAGCCATGTATATAAGAACGCAAGAATTTTTGGGAGGCAACCCAATCATTTTTATTTTATTTTATTTGCTTTTATTTTCAGTTTATTTAATTTTTTTTATTTAATTATTTTAAGTTTTTTTTTTATTTTCAATTTTTTGAGCTTAATTTTTTTTAATTTTCAAAATTTTTCAGGCTCTAGAAATCTCAAAGTCGAGCAGACGGCGCACCCGCGCCGTTCCTTGAGCGCCCGCGCCTTACCTGGACGAAATTGGAGTTGTTTGCGAATTAAAGGCGCGGCCGCGCCAGTGCTCTCGAGCGCACGCGCCTCCCCTTCGTTTCACTAAGTCAAGAACATCGCTCCATCAGGCGCTATCGCGCTCCTTAATAGCGCATGCTCAAGCGCTATCATGCTCCTTAATAGCGCATGCTCAAGCGCTATCGCGCTCCTTAATAGCGCATGCTTAGGCGCTATCGCGCGAGTGAATAGCGCATGCTTAGGCGCTATCGCGCAATTTATGCTTCAGAAATTTAAAAGCCCACTCCAGAGTCTGCGCTTCCAGACTTTAGAAATCACGATCCCTCGTTCGAGTCCATCTTTAAATCTCACATACTGGCACGATCATCGTAAATCTTCCACTCAACAAAATATCATCTTCTCAAGGATTTTGATCTTGATTACAAGGCAAAGATTCTTAGAATTTGTCTTGCTCCATCTACACTTGTCGAGAAAGGGGAATTTGGAGGATTTGGAAAATTTTCTTCTTGAACGATACAAAAGCTGAAATTTTATCTATTACATTTGATCCGTGATAAATGTTGTGATTTGAGGCTATTGGGTTGTCTGAGCTATGGTGTAGAGTACGTTTGATGCAGTGAACTTCTATATCATTTTATTCGTGCCTACCAAGTGTTTGTTGAATTGCTTGGGTTGTATTTGAACGTTGCTGGAATTGTTTGGAGTTTAGTACATTGTTTGAGGCATTTGATTTGAGTTGAATTATTGAGTTACAATGCCACCGAAAACCAAAGGAAAGGGTGCAATTTCTTCGTCCTCTGCTGGTTCATATGATAGACATAGATTTTGGAATACCACAGCAGAGGAGTATTGTTTTGATGTAATGGAGAGAGGGATGCACAAAGAAAGAGGAATGAGTTTGAGAGAGCATAGTGCGTCGGCGTTAATTGAAGCTAAGAGAAGAGGTTGGGAGACATTTGTTAGGAGTCCACCAGATGCTGTTATATCATTGATTCATGAGTTTTACGCAAATTTGATGGTCAAAGACGTGAATCTGAAAGTTTGAGTTCGAGGGAAATTGGTGCCTTTTGATAAGAGTACAATTAACAGTCTCTATGAAATACCGGATTTGGACATTTCAGATGATGAGTATGAGGTATTTAAGAATGAGTCATATCCAGATAATATTGTAATTCAGACTTTGTGTCATGATGGGGCGGAATGGAAGAGGAATGCAAAGGATGAAGCTGTTACATTTCCATCCATCTTTCTTAGAAGAGAAGCGAATAATTGGCATGAGTTTGTGGCTGCCAGAATTTTGCCATCTGGGCATACATCCGATGTGACTAAGGTTAGAGCTGGTCTTGTGTACTGCATTGCCACTGGAAAATCTGTTGATGCTGGGAGGGTGATTCAGGAGTCTATTATTGCTGTAGTTAGGGGTTCCTCGACTATCAGTTTACCCCACTCGTCTTTGATTACTCAACTTTGCCGGTTAGCTGGTGTTGTGTGGGATGATACGGAGCAGATTCTTCCAATTCGAGGTCCTATAAGAATTACTGGTGCACTGAGGCGGGACAAGACGAAGAAAGCAGCCAGTACTTCTGAACAGGCAGCTGAACCACCGCAGCCCTCTGAGCCACTACCACACTTTGAGCCAGCACCTTCCCATTTGGAAGGACCTATGTCACTATCGACGCATCCGGCCACTGAGTATTATACTCGTGATGATTCTAAGGCCGTGCTTACTCAGATGAAGAAGCAGTGGAAGATGATGCGAGCACATATGACATATATGCATGACTTCACTGCCGCTCTCGCCCAGAATTATCCGCCCACTGTTGTGCCTTATACACCTCCTTCGCAGTGGTCTTCTGATGATACTGCTGCTGCTGCATCTTCTTTCCACGGAGATGATGATGATGACGCCGAGTCCTGATGCTCGGTGTCGAAGGTATGAGTCCCTTGTTCTTTTTATTGTTTTTAATCATTAGGGACAATGATTACATTAAGTTTGGGGGGTGAATCAATGTTTGATTTAGTTGTTTGGTTGAAAGTTGAGTTTTGAATTTCATTGATATAATTTTTTGTTGAGTTTAGTTGTTGTGTTAGTTGAGTTGAGTTTAAAGAAGTCAAGAAAGAAATGGATGCAGTGCTGATGAAAAAAAGTTTTTTGTGCTATAACTGAAATCCATGATTGTCTGCCTATCTGACAAATATTTTTTGAAAAAAAAAAATGGAACCAATTGGATGAACAATTTCCTATAAACTCTGTGATTAATACTTGAATCTGATTTTTGAGACATACAGACATAGATATGATTGAGGCATTGTTTGAAATTTTGGGCCTAATTTTCATTATTTTATCATTTGTTGCCCAGTTGAGCTTACACGCATATTAGTACATTGAGGTACGAGAAAATCTGAAATTTTTGTGAAAATCATCATTAACTGCTGATGATTATCTTTTCTGCACTGATTGAATTTGTATGATTTAATTGTGGATTGAGACTTGTCTAGAACTAGTTCGAACACTCTTCGAGGTGAAATACGGGCAAAACTGAGATTAGGAATGATTTAGGCAATTTTTCTGAATGAGTTTGAGCCTTTCAAGCTACCCTCTGATTAATATGTATCCCTAGTACCTTGTTTGAGCCTAATTGAAAATCGAATGACATGCGTGTAAACGTGTGATGAAACTCCCATTCGTCATTATTTCAAGGTCCTACATTGACTACCTGAATAGCTTATATACTATTTCCTACCTTTAAGGGAGTAATTTGAATGCTAATTTGTTATATGCTCCTAGTTAATATTTGTGAAAAATGGAATGGTGTGGTGGATGAATTGAAAAGATGAAAAGAGGTAGTAGAAAGAGATGAAAAATGTGGTTGAAGAAGTTGTGAGAAAAATTGAAAAATCAATAAGTGTGAAAGAATTAAGTGTGAAAGTGTGAAAGAAAAGGAGTTGAAATTAGAATTAGAGCATGAATGTGAATTACTCCTTATTTTGAATTCTTATCCTTCGTTTGTAGCCATGAGCCAGACCTTACATTATGAGCCAATTAAGTCCTATTGACCGAATCTCAGTTGCCCAATATACTAGTGGAGAAGAGTTGCGAGAATTTAGCCTATGGACTGTTGATTGATGCTTTTAATGATTATGAATTTTGATCGAAACACGCACACACGCTTATTTGTTGCAATTACCTGATTGTGAGCGTTTTTGATAATTATCCTATTTTTTATCACTAGCTACCTTGAAAAGTCCTCATGATCTATGAATGTGTGAATTGAATTTGGAGAAGGGTGTTTTGAACGTGAGTTGCGGAGATTGTGAGTTTATGCGGTTATTTTGTTATGATTGAAACTTTCAAGTGTTAGTTGGGTGTGATATGATTGGATTTGAAAATTCTTTGAAATCATTGATGAGGCCGTTGCTCCATACTATTTCTTGACTATTCTTGTTGGTTTGATATAATGAGTTTTTGGAATTTGAATTTTAATTGTTTTGCTCGGGACTAGCAAAAGTATAAGTTTGGGGGAATTTGATAAGTGTATTTTATACACTTAATTTATATATGATTTTAATTATTAATTGCTTGTTTCGAGCAGATTTATGCTGTGTTGTGTTGTTTTTGTGCTTGCAGAGAATTATTGAATTTATTTGGAAAAGTGATGAAAAATGCGAATTTGTGAAGAAAATAGAGAAAGTTGGAAGAGAAAGAGAAAAGAAGAGGAAAAGGAAAAGAAAAGAACGATCAGATAAAAGAAGAGAAGGAATAGTGTTGGGCTTTCTTATTGGGCTTAAAAGTTAGCGCTAAAGAGGATTTCAAGAGCAATCGCGCTAAGTTCCTGAAGAATGGAGGATTGAGATTTCGAGTTGAAGGAGCGCCCGCGCTGTTCCTTGAGCGCCCGCCCCGTCGCTGTGTTTTGGAAATTTTATTAAACCGGGAAATTTTTATGGGCTTGATTTTTGTGGGCTTTTGTGCACGTTATAAAAGGATTTTTTATCTGACAAGTTTTGGGGGGAGCCGCCACACACACATTAGGATATCAGAGATTGAGATCGTGAACTTTTGTGATTTTTCTGGAGCTTAACTGAAGAACAAAGATGGAGTTTGATCGACCGGACACGGCGTCGACGACGGATTTGTTTTCTATCTTCTTATTTTATTCTGAATTTATGTTGAATTTTCTGAACATGTTTTGGTTTATTCAGATTTTTATTATGAACTAAATTTTTAGAGTCTAGAGGTCGGATGGAACCTGGTGTAGACGCTTTCATGAATGTTTGATTTTATTGGATTGAGTTTCTTCTAGATTAATTGTTTTTTCTAGAATTGATTGTCTTTTCAATTATCTGATCAATAATTGATTTTTTATATTTATTTGAAATCATTGCTCGGGAGAGGGGATTTTGAATAGGACATTAGAAACTACACTGTTAATTATTTATATAGCTCGGGAGAGTGTATGATTTTAACAGAGCTTTTAAAAAGAACATTGTTTTGTGATAGATCACTGCGATAAATTCTTAATAGGAATATTGGAATTGAATTGTAGTTGATAAACATTATTTGTTGCTCGGGAGAGGGAAATAATATACGTAAGTGTTCTTGGTTATTAATTGATTGGAATTCATGAAGATTAATCATTTAGGATTGACTGTTGTTGAAACCAGGTGAAATCTATACCTCTAGACCATTTTTCTCTGATTGATTATTCCTGAAAGTTGTGTGTGTGCTATCTAAAATCATCTGATTATTTATTTTATTGCAAAATTATCAAAGTTTAATTTTCTAGATAAAGTTTAGACTATTTTAATTACAAGTACTAAATATTTTCATTTTACTTCCTGTGGGATTGATATCTGAATTATTCACTATATTAAAACTTGACACTCGTACGCTTGCGAGCAAATTTCACGACATTAATTTTAGTAATTAATTTGCAATTACTAGAATTTATTATCTTGTAATTCCCATTTTACTGTCATAATGAACTAATTTATGGGTGATAATTCAGCCAATTAATTACTGAATAAAGACCATAAAAAATGTGGCATTTATGGTCATTAAGAGTGACCTTTCACCTTCTACTATTTTTCATCTATAAATAGAGCTCAAAGTTAATTGGAGGAATTAAACACACTATGCACAAGCTTTTTCTCTCCGTATCTCTCAAAAATTCAGTAGCTATAGTAGTCGAGATTCTGCCCTATTTTCAAACCTAGATTAGTCTGTATTTGAGCTAGTAGTCGAGCAAGAGTGCTGCCCAAAGTCCTGCCCGAGGTGTCATCCAAGTTCGAGTTAGAATTATGTCCAAAGATTCAATCTGTTCCACTCACAATTTTGTGATTCAAGGTAAGTGGGCTTATTGTTTTTGAAGCAAATTTTACTTCTCATGCTTCGTTTGTTATCCTTTCCTTTTGTCTCATATCTCTTCTCGTAATTTCTGAAAGAAGGCTTTTGTATGTATATTTCTTGATATAAAATTTGCACGCTTGTACTTCTTCGTAAGTGGGCTTCTATATATGTTTTAAAATGATAGTGTTCCTGTTTTTGAAAATCCGATCGTACATCAATTATTTCGTGTCTTTGATAAATATCATATTTATTCTATCACATGTGATTCCTTCGTATTTTCTAAGATTTTCATCTCATTCGATCTTATTTCATGTGTTTCGTGTCCTTTGAACTGTAAATATTTCCTTTGAATAATTCGTTATGCTTTGAGGTTTTGAAAACGACACTGTTATGATTTGATTTTGAAGTAGAAATAAAACATGAAAATATGAGATATGGCCCCTACACGATGAGTATAAAACTGTTATATTGGTTTCGTCCCTTGGAGGAGTAATATATAGGGGGATAGATTTATATGACTCGTACACGGTGGGTATAAAATCGTTATATCGGTCCCTATACAGTAGGTATAAAACCATTATATTTGTCTCGTCCCTTAGAGAAGTAACATATAGGGGACAAAAAAACAAACCATGAATAATGAAATGAAGTTTCAGTGCCTTCTCTATGTTCACGTTCTGTTTATGAAATGATTTCCTGCTCTATTTTGAATTCTTTTTATGTCCTGTTTTGATCCATGTCGTGACATGTACTGAGACATGTCACATCCAAAATAATGTTTATGTATATATTCCTATTTTGTACCGTGAGATGAATTCCAGTATCATATTTATACGTTCATGTTTCATCTCACAGAATTATTTCGTATATATATATATATATATATATATATATATATATATATTCTGTTATTTGGATGTACGAACGTCCTCCACCTACTGAGTGTTTCCCTAAATGCTCATCCATTAATTCCCTCCCCACATAAAGTGAAGAGGAACTTGAAGAGGAAGAGCATAGCTAACATTGGACAAGTGAAAAAAAGGAAAAATTTAGAAGTGATGCTATTATTTGGGTTTTTGTCTTTATGTTGATAAGTTTTAATTTTCGCTGATATATTGGGTTTATGATTTGCATTATGGGATGTAAGAACAAATTTTGTCATGAAATAATATACTTGTTTTTTTTTTATTAAAGTCTGTATTGTGAGGCTTGTTGTTTTTGATTTTTATTGAAAGCAACGCCAATGTCTACGCGCCACGGTTTTGGGGTGTAACAGGGATGGTTTTAAACCATTTGGAATCTTGTGTGTTTAATAATGATTTTGAAGTGCTTCTATGGGAGCGATTTCAAACCACTTACGTAACTAGTAATTTAAGAGTGGTCGAGAATGGTCTTGATGCCTTTGGATGTATGAGCGGTTCTTAACCAATATTTTAGACCAGATATATTGGAGTGATCCCCAACCGATCTTAAAAATAATGGTTTTACAAATACTTTGAAGACTCTTGTAATGCCATAAATTTGGAGAAATTCAATATCACTATCAAGTCGTGGATATAAGAGTAGTTTCAGAAAATACGTAAAATAATAGATATAAAATCGGCTTTTGAGACATGAATTTAAGGCCGTTTGAATCAAATTAATTTGTAATTCGAGATTTAAGAACGGTTGAATGGTTTATATATAAATATTCAAATTGCCTACAAATTTAGAAATTTTTAAGTTTTATAACTATTTATATGTATATATAAATGATCACAGATTAACTAATAAAACCCTCTAATATTGATATCCTAATCCGCAAAATGAACTTATAAAAAAATTATTATTCCAATTGTTAATATAAAATAAATGAAAATATCTAAAATTCAAAACATAACAAAAAATGCTAAATAAATAAAATTGTTTCTCAAATTAAATTTATTAAAATTTGTCAACGTTGGTTGCATTTTTTCACAAGGTTGACATTTTTCATTAAATTTTACCACTAGACGGTCACCGAGTGGTAAGACATGAACATCCTTCGTAATAGTTTTCCCACGTTTCTTTGGTTGGCTTTGGGATAAACACATACCCACATTACGAACTAAAAAACATATGCAAAACTTGAGTTTTATTTCAAGTTGTTAACATAACCAATAATTCTTGCAAAAAAATTATAAGAATAACCTTCATTATCCTCATTTTGTTTTGATCCTATTGAATCAATTTGTGTCTATGATAGAGAATTTGATCTTGAGTCTTGTGATTCAAAGTTCATCTTCAAATTTTCTATTGTTTGATCTATCTCTTTCTGATGCCTTCTTATATTTTGAATTAACATTAGCATTCTTTTGTTTGTCATATTCAAAATCAACCTAAAAATTAAATAACAATACATATCAATTAAAAATTATTTCAAAGACGAACAAGCGAGAAAAGCCAACAACTTATCGTGGGACTAAGAAAGAAAATGCAGCCGAGGAGGAGATTTTTTTTTATTTTTTTTTAAATTAACTGTCATTCATTAGAAATCAGTGTGTACATGTGAAGATAGATACAGTGGAAGTGACTCCACAAAATCATCACTAAGATTATAAAGTGTAGCCAAAACATGAGCTGCAACGTTGGTGGATCGAGGACAGTATTGAACAGTCATTCCCTTTGATAAGATGCACGGCCGCTACTTTAATTTGTTCAAGCAAAGGAGCTTCGAGTGCTCTAACAGCTGGTTTCATGAGAGCTTGAATGACCAAAAGAGCATCGGTCTCTGATGATATCGAAATTTTACCTCGGGTTTGGTCTGGTAGAATGGATCCTCCAAATCCTTTAGAAAGTAGGTCGGGTCGGGTATGGCGGAACTGCACAAGCAACAGCTAGGTCAAAGGGACGCCGAAAGTGTTTTCGGCGTGACTCCTCTGATGCTTAAGTCAGTGTCTTGAAGGCAGAGGGTATGATTAATGCGAAAACTGAGAGATATGAGTGCGTGAATGTAGAAGTGAGTAATGAATAATCATACAACCATAACAATACCTGTATTTATAGGAAAAATAGAGTAAGTTACCTAGTCGAATTATAACATGTCCTGTACTGGGCCTCTTCATCCATTGGACCGCCTTCAAGTTTATCTCCATCTTATAAATATCTCGAGATGGTCAAACTTATCCATAATGCATGTAAGAGAAGTCCATCCAGCCCCTTAAGGGCCAGCTCTGGTCGGCCCATAAATAACAGCCCATTTTAAGTAAAGCCCTAACAGGTGTAAAACTGGGCTGGACCTTACCTAATGATTATAATTCAATAATTGGGCCAACCCTCATAAACCCATAACGAACAGATTCGGGTTAAAATAATTTCACGGGGTATCAATAGTACCTCCCGAACTGGTCTAAAAGAAGAATGAGTTTAGACTAAGAATGGAGTCCGGTTCCCGCACTGTACATGTGTCCCTAGAACAGTCCAGCATTTTATTCATGAAATGTGTTTCTTTTGGACGGTACAGATTAGGATCCGCGTGATGTGTTTTTCATGAACGGCTCAGATGTCCCCTGACGGTTCATTTATCGAAGCCAAAAACCTTGACTTGTCCCGTCCCGAGCCGTAGATCCAGTAAAAAATCAACGGTCCAGATCGATTCACCATCTCTATATATATGAATCGGTAAAATTTTGTTTGTTACTTTTTACTTTTGTACTGTTACACTGCAAGAATTTCGAGAGCCCTCCCGACCTGGACTGCGCAATCCCGAGCTGCCTTTATCGTTTGTGTCAATCCCGGGCTACAAATCTCTCACCTGTAAATCCTCCTGCCTTTACACTAGGTTGATTAACATGTCTTCCCCCGACGAAACATCCGTTAAAGAAGTAGTATCTTTTATCGAAGCACCCAACTCTCCCTCTAACGACCCCGAGCCCTCTGATTCCAATAATCCAAGCTCCGAGCTGGATTTATCGGAGACTCGTATAGAAAAGTTAAAGCGACTACATAAACTTAGGTCGGATGAGGCCCGTTTATCTGCTAAGGGTAGACAATGGTATGAGGTCTTGGCCTCCCACCTGAGCCCTGACCTGGGTCCTAGTATTAGAGAGAGATCGGGAATGCCTGAGGGCTATGAGCTCATAATCCCGGGCCGTAAAGACCGAGCTCACAAACCACCTACTGGTTTTTAAGTTTCAGCATAGATCAAGTAAGAATGGGTTTGAGATTCCCAATCCCGAGCTGCGTATCTCAGCTCTGTCAATATTTTTGTGTGTGCCCTAGTCAATTGTCCCCGAACTCGTTTAGTTCGATCTTATCCCTAGCTGTTCTATTTTGTTTTTTCAGAATTCCCTTAGACATAGGAAATTTATTCAATTCCATCAAATTAAAAAGACTGCCCCGGGCCGTTTTTACATTTCCATGCGACCCGAATACCCCTTTTTAAGGGGAAAGCCGAGCTCTCACAAAGGTTGGACCAATAGATATTTCTATGTTAAGCCTACCCAGGCCTGGGAGTGTCGAGGTAACTGGGCTATGAATTTCACCACTCCTGACCCCCCGGCTCTACTATCCCATAATTTTACCAATTTTCTCAATACCATGTCTGTTCAAATTTTTGACATCGAGAACCTGATCGGGGATGATCTGCTCTGCCATTACGGCTTCAGTGGAAAAGGAGTAGAGATCGAAGGGGATGTAGGTAGTACCCCTGTTCCCGTACTACCAATATTTAGACTAATTGAGACACACAATTTATTTATTCATTGCACTTTTATTTGTTTAGACGACAGAATCAGATCCGCCACCATGCCTGCAAATTTCAGATCTGCCTTGAAGAACCTGAAAAGGAAAAAATCAGAGGACGCGGAGGCTAGCTCAAAACCCGAGGATGAACTGATTGCACCGCCTAAGAAAAAATCCTCCAAGGCTAAGGAGCAAGGGCATACTACGGCTTCCGAATTGCCACCACCACCTTCCTCCTTATCATCCCGACCTCATGGCAAAAGCCCGGTAGAGGAGTTTGGATCTCTTCAGGACATGGAGCGCCGGGGTACGGCGGCTCAGCTCGGGCTACCTGACCTGTCCTTCTTCTCGAAACCCGATCCCCAAGGGACCCTGGGCATAATGCAAAACTTGATCTCCCGAGGTGACGTTAAAATTCTACAAGCTGTAACTCATCTTGAGGCTGAACAAAACTTTGCTTTGGCCTTCATGCAGGTATGTTACTGTGTTTTAATTCCTAGCTTATACACCGAGCTAGTGTTCATCCTTTTATATTATCACAGGCTTTAGCTTGGGGCAGGGAGATCACCAGTCGAGCTTCCCAGGAACGAGAGGACCATGCCCTGAATCAAGAAGCCTTCGTAGCTCGGATTTCCAAACTCACGCGAAAAACCCGTGAGATGAAAAAAGAGTATGAAGAGGAACAGCTCGGTCTCCGTGCTGAAGCTGAGTCCTGCCGCACAGCTCTGGAGGCTGTCAACACCAAATGTTCCGAGCTGGAAGTGGAGAAGATCGAGCTGGAGGTCCAAGTGCGGGCCTTGAACCAAGAACTGAAAGCTGCCAAGGAGCTTGGAAAAAAGGAGTTTTTGGACTCCGCGGACTTTGCTAATGCAGTAGCTGAGAAGGCGGCAACCTTTTTTGACGAGGGCTTCAAGGGATGTCTTGCCCAGTTCAGGGCTAATGGATATTCCGAGGCCGAGAACCCCGCTTCTTTCCTGGATTGCTCCAAAGCTCTTGATGACATGCCCGAAGAGGATTCTGAGGAGGCTGAGCAAGAAAAACCCTCGGATCCCGAACAAAGCTCTAAGCCCTAAGACGCCCCCGCCCCCTGATTATTTCTGTAATACCTGTTTAAAACATGACCTATATGGTAGACCCTGCGCGGTCATTTAGTTTTGTTGTTGCCTAGATCGGGCTGATACAATGTTATTCAATGAAATGTTTTTGCCCATCTCTGCCTGTTATGCATGTTTTTTCCCAACTCAGGTTTTTTATATGCTTGCTATGAATGCAAATAACAATTACGCCACGATTTTTTACCAAGTGTAAGAAGTTACACACCCGTCCTTTATGTGACCGAACTGATTAAATGATGAAATCTTGAAGACATGACCTTCCTGTGTCTGGACCGAGTTAAGAGCTTGGCGGGAACTCATGCAATATACTTTATTAAAACCCCGACCTCATACACCCGAATTGTCCAATATATATAAGAAACCATAAAATTGATTGAAAATTGTCAAGGGTCCAGGTACATTCCTGGAAATCAGAACCCCTTTGAATTTTTTATCCGTGTTGTTTAACCAGTCCTGCTTGACCATTTAATAAGACTGATGAAGTTTGTATGACAACCCTGTTTGGGCTATGAATTCCCTTGATGTGGGCCCCTGAGGTGAACTTTGAGTGCCAGACCTGCCTGGGCCTTTAGTTCCACTGGTGTGGTCCTTGCGTGCCACTGAAGTGGACTTTGAGTGCCAGACCTGCCTGGGCTTTTAGTTCCGCTTGATGTGGTCCTTGTGTGCCACTGAAATGGACTTTGAGTGCCAGACCTGCCTGGGCTTTTAGTTCCACTGATGTGGTCCTTGCGTGCCACTGAAGTGGACTTTGAGTTCCAGACCTGCCTGGGCTTTTAGTTCCACTGATGTGGTCCTTACGTGCCACTGAAGTGGACTTTGAGTGCCAGACCTGCCTGGGCTTTTAGTTTCACTGATGTGGTCCTTGCGTGCCACTGAAGTGGACTTTGAGTGCCAGACCTGCCTGGGCTTTTAGTTCCACTGATGTGGTCCTTGCGTGCCACTGCAGTGGACTTTGAGTTCCAGACCTGCCTGGGCCTTTAGTTCCACTGATGTAGTCCTTGCGTGCCACTAAAGTGGACTTTGAGTGCCAGACCTGCCTGGGCTTTTAGTTCCACTGATGTGGTCCTTGCGTGCCACTGAAGTGGACTTTGAGTGCCAGACCTGCCTGGGCTTTTAGTTCCACTGATGTGGTCCTTGCATGCCACTGAAGTGGACTTTGAGTGCCAGACCTGCCTGGGCTTTTAGTTCCACTGATGTGGTCCTTGCGTGCCACTGAAGTGGACTTTGAGTGCCATACCTGCCTGTGTTTTTTGTTCCACTGATGTGGTCCTTGCGTGCCACTGAAGTGGACTTTGAGTGCCAGACCTGCCTGGGCTTTTAGTTCCACTGATGTGGTCCTTGCTTGCCACTGCAGTGGACTTTGAGTTCCAGACCTGCCTGGGCCTTTAGTTCCACTGATGTGGTCCTTGCGTGCCACTGAAGTGGACTTTGAGTACCAGACCTGCCTGGGCTTTTAGTTCCACTGATGTGGTCCTTGCGTGCCACTGAAGTGGACTTTGAGTGCCAGACCTGCCTGGGCTTTTAGTTCCACTGATGTGGTCCTTGCGTGCCACTGAAGTGGACTTTGAGTGCCAGACCTGCCTGGGCTTTTAGTTCCACTGATGTGGTCCTTGCGTGCCACTGAAGTGGACTTTGAGTGCCAGACCTGCCTGGGCTTTTAGTTCCACTGATGTGGTCCTTGCGTGCCACTGAAGTGGACTTTGAGTGCCAGACCTGCCTGGGCTTTTAGTTCCACTGATGTGGTCCTTGCGTGCCACTGCAGTGGACTTTGAGTGCCAGACCTGCCTGGGCTTTGTAAAGAATGTCTAAAAGTACTAATGCGTTATATAAGAAAAATTGGCTCTTACTGCGCGATTGTTTTTTTTTTTAAAAAAAAAAAAAAATTGACACAAAACAAGACTGACCCTGAGGTAAATAAAAACAGGACTGACTTTCATAACGTAAAAAGAAAGAAAAAGAAAAAAAAACCCACTGGTTAAGGACTAGCTTGATGAGTTATAGATATTGTGGTGAACCCGGGCTGGCCTGCTTAGGGAGTGCTGAGCATTCCAGGGCCTTTTACCCTTCTTGCCTTGGGCATCTTCCAGATAATATGCCGCAATTCCAGCTTTTCCTATTACTTTGAATGGGCCTTCATACTTGGCCTCCAGCTTTCCTCTTTCCCCTGGATGTTGTATCTTGCGCATAACCAGATCTCCCTCCTGAAAAACTTTAGGGTATACTCTTTTGTTGTAAGCCTGGGTCATTCGTTTATGATAGGCTGCGAGCCTAAGTGCTGCGCGAGACCTATGTTCTTCGAGTAAGTCCAAATCCATTGCTCGTAGTGCTTGATTGTTTGCTCCATACGCCATTATCCTCGCACTCTCTTGTCCAATTTCTGTCGGGAGAACTGCTTCCGTCCCATACACCATACTGAAAGGAGTTTCACCTGTACCAGATCGAGTTGTAGTTCGATAGGACCATAATACAGAAGGGATTTCGTCTGCCCATTTACCCTTAGCTGCATCTAGCTGTGTTTTGAGGGCTTGGACAATCGTCCTGTTGGTAACCTCAACCTGTCCATTCCCTTGAGGGTATGCAACAGAGGTGAAAACTTGTTCAATCTTCATCTCTTGACACCATGCTCGAACTTTAGAAGCACAGAACTGCCTCCCATTGTCCGAGGCCAACCTGCGAGGGATTCCGAAACGGCATACTATATTTTTCCACAGAAAATTGAGCACTTCATTTTCTGTAATTTTAGCTAGGGGCTCGGCCTCCACCCATTTAAAGAAATAGTCAACCGCGACCAATAAAAACTTTCTTTGCCCCGTGCTAACAGGGAATGGTCCTACAATATACATTCCCCACTGATCAAAAGGACAAGCAGCTACTACTGCCTTCATGTATTCTGCAGGTCTCCACTGTAAGTTAGCATGTATCTGACAATTATAACATGAATTAACCAGAGCTGATGAGTCTTTTCGCATGGTAGGCCAGAAGAATCCTGCCAGAAGTGCTTTTCGAGCTAGGGCAAGACTGCCCAGGTGACTGCCACAAGATCCCTCATGAATTTCTTGCAACACATAATTGGCCTCATCCGGGCCCAAGCATTTTAACAAAGGCTGAGAGAAGGATCGTTTGAACAGAATTTGATTGATCATGACAAAGCGGAAGGCCCTTCTTTTTACTTCCCTTGCTTTTTTATTATCACTTGGCAGTTCTTTTGTAGTTAGATATTTGTGTATATCATACCTCCAATCCCGTTCTGGCACTTGGGCTAGCATTTCATCCAAAGTTTCCAGCTGGGATACGAGCTCCCGACCCGTGACAATGGGATCCGGTCGATCGCTCAAAATGCTGGCTAAACGGGCCAAGTGGTCGGCCTTGATGTTCTCTGTTCGGGGAATTAACTCTAATTTCAGATCTGTGAATCCTTCTTTGGCCTTGTCCAATGCATTGGCATATTTCCTCATTTTATCGTCCTTGACTTCAAACTTTCCATTGCTCTGTTGAATAGCTAATTGGGAATCGGAATATAGAATAGCTCGGGAAACCCCCAAATTCCGCACTGCCTTTAGTCCGAGTAACAAGGCCTCGTATTCTGCTTCATTATTGGAGGCTCTGAAGTCTAGTCTGATTGAAATTTTAGTCTCTTAACCCCAAGGTGAGATTATTACAATTCCTGCTCCGCTCCCGGACTTGCATGATGACCCATATACAAAGATCTTCCATAGTTCTTCTTGTTCTAACTGAATTGTCTCTGCCAAGAAATCAGCTAGGGCTTGGGCTTTTATAGCTGTTCGAGCTTCATATTTGATATCGTACTCACTCAATTCTGTGATCCATCTGACCAGTCTACCCGATACATCCGGGTTAGCTGCGATCTTTCCCAAAGCACTATTGGTGAGTACAGTGATAGGATGTGAGAGAAAATAAGGCCTTAATTTTCTTGCTGTGATGATCAAAGCTAGAGCAAGCTTTTCCTGAGTCAGGTAATTGAGCTCGGGTCCCCTCAGGGCGTGACTGACGAAATATACGGGCTGATGATTCATTCCGTCCTTTTTGACAAGGGCCGAACTGACTGCTCGAGGTGTAACTGCCAAATATAAGAACAATTCTTCCCCTTGTGTAGGTTTATTCAATACGGGTAATTGTTTTAAGTAAGCCTTCAAGTATTGGAATGCTTTCTCACTTTCTTCATTCCATTCAAAATTCTTCGTTTTCCTTAATGCTTTAAAGAAAGGGAGACTTTTATCTGCCGATCTGCTTATAAACCGGGCCAGTACTGTAATTCTTTCCGTTAATCTCTGTACTTCCTGTATATTCTTAGGGGAGCTCATAGAAATGATAGCTTGAACTTTTTCAGGATTAGCTTCTATTCCCCTTTGCGTGACCATATAACCCAAAAACTTTCCAGCTCGGACTCCGAAAGTACACTTGTTAGGGTTTAGCTTAAGCTTGTAGCGCTTCAGGGTCTGAAAGGTTTGAGTTAAGTCGGTAATAAACTGGTCCGTAGTTTGGGTCTTGACCAGAATATCATCTACATAGACTTCGATATTCTTCCCAATTTGTTGCTCGAATACTTTATCCATCAGCCTTTGATATGTAGCCCCAGCATTTTTGAGCCCAAATGGCATAACTACGTAACAATATGTTCCTGTTGATGTCACAAAACTTACTTTATCCTTGTCCTCTCTGGCTAGTGGGATTTGATGATATCCTTGATAGGCATCCAAGAAGCAGAGCAGCTCGTGTCCTGCTGTCGAATCGACAAGTTGATCAATTCTGGGTAACGGATAACAGTTCTTTGGACAAGCCTTGTTTAGATCCCGAAAATCCACGCACATGCGCCATTTGCCTGAGGACTTTGGCACTAGCACTATATTGGACAGCCAGGTCGGGAAGTAGATTTCCTCGATGTGTCCCGCTCTGAGTAATTCGTCCACTTGTTCCTTTATAACCGCATCATTTTCGGGACCGAAGTGCCGTTTCTTTTGGATAATAGGGCGAAAACTCTTTATTATATTGAGTTTGTGCTCTGCCACTTCCCGATGTACCCCTGTCAGGTCGGAAACCGACCATGCAAAAACATCCTTATTTTTTTCCAAGCATTCCAGTAGCGGTTGCTTCAACCGTGTTTCCAGGGTGTGAGCAATTTTCACCACCCCAGAGGGAGGTGATATCATGATTTCCTCAATTTCTTCTTCAGTGGTGACAGATGTGTCCTCTATCAAGTTGACTTTCTCCATCACAGAAAGTCCAGGTCTGCCAACATTATCAGTCCTGGCAACCTTTTGCTCTATTCTGACCTCCTCTACATAACATTTGCGAGCTATGATTTGGTCCCCTTCTACCTCACCAACCTCATTTCCTACCGGGAATTTTATTTTCTGATGCAGGGCTGATGCCACGGCCATGAAATTGGTCATGGCAGGTCTGCCTAGTATGGCATTGTAGGCAGACGGAGCGTCAACAATAATGAAACTCACAATCCTGGTTTTGCGGATACTGCTTTTACCCAGAGTTAAGGGTAAATGCACTAACCCCACAGGTCGAATGGCATGACCTGTGAAACCAAAAAGTGATGTTACGACTGGTTCTATCTTGTACTTCCCCAAATCCATTTGACTTATTGCTTCCTGAAATAGAACGTTGACAGAGCTGCATGAATCCACAAATATCCGGGCTACATTATAATTTGCGATCATAGCTCTTATTACTAGTGCGTCATTATGGTTGCTAGCCACCCCTTTCATATCTTCCGGTCCAAAAGAGAGGGTCGGGCCAGTATGGACAATCTGATTGTCAATCTCCATATTCATTAACTTTCTGCTGCTAGTCTTCCTAGCTCGGTTGGAATCACCATCAGTAGGACCTCCCAAAATCATGTTGATAATTCCTCGAGCGGGCGGGGCTGGTCTCTGATGAGCTCGGTCATCCCTGAGCTGTTCTTGATTGGGTTGGTTGAAATCTTCATGGGGAGGAGCAGTTCTGGCTCTTTGTCTTGACCTTCCTCCCTGTCCCCTGTTCAGGCGATACCTTTCCTGACGGGTCAATATATTTTTTAATTCAGAGTGTTGCTGTATTATTTTTTCAATTTCTTGATCTAATTGACGACAGTCCTCCGTCGTATGCCCATACTCATTGTGAAAGTGACAATATTTATCTGATTCCCTGTTACGAGGTCCCTTCTCAGCCCAGGGAGGCCTCTGCGTGAGTTTACGATCGTCACAAATTTGTAAAGCTCGTACTTTGTTCATGCGTAAAGGGGTGAGAGAAGTGAACTCTCCCAACAAAACGGGCCGGAATGGCTATCCCATTCCAGTATTATTGTTAGGAACCCTATTGCCCTTTGGACTTTTTGGTCGTTCCCTCTTCATAGCAGCTCTAGAAACCAGTATTTCTTCCATGTTGACATATTTCTCCGCTCGGGCGAGTAGTTCCTCGTATGTTTCCGCTGGTCTTTTTATTAGGGATTTGAGAAAATCTTTTGTATCCAGCCCTTGCATGAAGGCACTGATGAGCAGATCTGGTGTCGCAGTGGGTACCTCAAGAGCCAAGGCACTAAACCTGCGGATATATGCTCTCAAATTTTCATGCTCCCTTTGCTTGATTGAGAAGAGACTGAAAGTAGTGGTAGGATGCTTTTTGCTACTGGCGAAGTGGTGCACGAAGGATTTGCTAAAATCCTTGAATTCCTTGATCTCTCCGGGGCGTAACATATTGAACCATTGCTGGGCTGGTCCTATGAGAGTAGTAAGAAAAGCCCGACACTTAATCTGATCAGAATATTTATGCAACAGAGCTGCATTCTCGAAGCGCGCTAAATGGTCTTCAAGATCTCCCTTGCCATCATATTCTCCAACATGAGGCAATTTGAACTGCTTGGGGAGGTCGCGTCCAATATCTCCTGAGTAAAAGGAATGTTTCTTGTTGTAGTAGCTAGGTACCCGGCCTGTTTTTTCCTTAGCTGCTCCATCTCCTCTTTCAATTTTTTGATCTCATCGAGGTGGGCGTTGTGCTCTAATTCCTCTAAATTTGGGTGATCTCCATTCTGATTAGCCATCGAAACTCTTTTCCTTCAAATTCCCACAGACGGCTCCAATTGATGATATCGGAATTTTACCTCGGGTTCGGTCTGATAGAATGGATCCTCCAAATCCTTTAGAAAGTAGGTCGGGTCGGGTATGGCGGAACTGCACAAGCAACAGCTAGGTCAAAGGGACGCCGAAAGTGTTTTCGACGTGACCCCTCCGATGCCTAAGTCAGTGTCTTGAAGGCAGAGGGTATGATTAATGCGAAAACTGAGAGATATGAGTGCGTGAATGTAGAAGTGAGTAATGAATAATCATACAACCATAACAATACCTGTATTTATAGGAAAAATAGAGTAAGTTACCTAGTCGAATTATAACATGTCCTGTACTGGGCCTCTTCATCCATTGGACCGCCTTCAAGTTTATCCCCATCTCATAAATATCTCGAGATGGTCAAACTTATCCACAATGCATGTAAGAGAAGTCCATCCAGCCCCTTAGGGGCCAGCTCTGGTCGGCCCATAAATAACAGCCCAGTTTAAGTAAAGCCCTAACATGTGTAAAACTGGGCTGGACCTTACCTAATGATTATAATTCAATAATTGGGCCAACCCTCATAAACCCATAACGAACGGATTCGGATTAAAATAATTTCACGGGGTATCAGTCTCCACAATCCAAAATTTGGTTGTGTCTTTTGTAGCGACCCTGCGGCCTTCCAACACAGCATAAACTTCCGCATAATAAGGTTCAAACCGACAAGGAAGAACTTTTTCACTTGCAAAAAGGACAACACCTGAGCTGTCCCTAGCCACGATACCCACAGCAAAAAAATCCAAAGTTTTTTTAACAACAGCATCAACATTCACTTTAATGGTACCTGGTGGAGGTACATGCCATAAAACATTTGGATTAGAAACACATCGGAAAACGATCCCCATATTCTATTTGCACATTCCATAACAGCAAAAGGTAATGTCGAAACCCCCTCAAACACCCATTTGTTACGGGCAAACCAAATACTCCAACATAGCATCGCAAAAATCCCCAAGTCATCCTCCGTTCCTTGTTCCGCAACCCACAAAAACAGATCCTGCATATTTTGACCATAAAACCGTGCTATAAGTGGCCATAAAGCAGAAAGTTTCCGAACCTTTTGTGACATCTTGTACTCTTCTTTTGCAATTTGGGCATATACAATCAGTGGTAACCCCTCTCCTACACAGATTAACTCGAGTAGGCAATGCATCAAAACACATGAATTTTAACTTTTGGGGGAATATTCAGGTTAATTTGCGCAAAGATGACACACTTTGACCTGATCCATGACTACACCCGGCTTTATTAATATTCATAGCAAGCTTATAACCCGATTTGACCGAATATTCACCCTTCTTATCAAAATTCCAGATCATGATGTCTCTCTGTTCGTATGGAACTATCGGGATATGATGTATAATAGTATGATCAATACGCCACAACATCCTTTCAATCAAAGGCCAATCCCAAGAACCCGAAATAGTAAGCAACTTGCGCACCTTCATATTAGCATATTGAGGCAGGGGTTTTGTAATAGGCTTGAAAGTGTAAGGACGAGGGATCCAAGGATCCTCAAATATGCCAAGATGACTACCGGATGTCACTCGCCACTTAATCCCCTTTTCTAAAGCTCACAACCCCATAAAATGCTTCTCCAAACATAAGAAGGATTGTAGCCCATTTTGGCCCTTAAAAAGGAGGTGTGACGAAAGTATTTAGCTTTTAGAACCTTGGATGATAAATCGTCCGGTCTAGTCAATAACCGCCAAGCTTGTTTAGCTAAAACTGCTTGATTAAATTTGATCATGTCACGAAACCCCATTCCACCCTCATATTTATATTTACAAAGATGTTTCCATCTAAGCCAGTAAATACTCTTATCTGTGGTATTCCCTCCCTACCAAAACTTAGCAATAATAGACTGTAACGCCTTACATAATGAACGAGGAAGCTTAAAAACCTGCATTGTATAGATCGAGGTTGCCTGAGCTACTGCCTTGATAAGTATTTCTCTTCCACCCGCCGAGAACATCTTACTTTTCCACATCAGTAATTTTCTCCAAACTTTTTTCACGCACATCGTCAAAAATGCGAGCTTTGTCTCGGACAACATAAGCAATAAGCCCCAAATAAGGGTCATGGATATGATTCTGATTCAGATTAAAACAAGAAAATACCAATTCTTTCATAGATTGGGTAGTATTAGGACTAAAAAAGAGTGCTGATTTCTGAAAATTAATAACTTGTCCTGATGCCAATGCGTAACAATTTAAAGCATCGCGAATAGCCTCACAATTAGACAAGTTCGTCGTTCCGAAGACCAAACTATAATTGGCAAAAAACAAATGACTAACTGGAGGAGCAGATGATGCACATTTTATTCCATTCATTGATCCTGACTGAATTCTAGACTTCAAAGCAGATGAAAAACCTTCAGAGCACAAAAGAAAAAGATAGGGTGATAAGGGGCACCCTTGACGAAGTCCTCTAGTCGGGGTAATGTTATGAGTAGGCTGCCCATTAATAACTATAGCTAGTTGTGTGGAACCCAAATACTCCATTACCCAATCAATCCATTTCCGAGAGAAAGCCAATTTCGACACAACGGCTGCAAGAAAAGGCCACTCGACTCTATCATAAGCCTTACTCATGTCAAGTTCAATGCCATCAATCCCTGTTGTCCCCTAGCTTCGGATAGTATGTAAACATTCAAAAGCGACCAACACATTATCTGTAATATATCTACCCGGCACAAAAGCACTTTGTTCTTCAGAAATAATTTGAGGCAGAAAACGCTTCAGACGGTTAGCCATGGTTTTTGCAATAATTTTAGTGACAACATTACATAAACTTATGGGCCTATAATCATGAACAACTTTTGGGAACTGAGATTTTGGGATCAAGACCACATTTGTAAAATTTAAAGGACGAATGGAAACATTACCATTCAGAATATCCAAGCATAGCTGCGTGACAGTATCCCCCAAAATGCTCCAATTTTCTTGAAAAAAAAACCAGCGTGAAAACTGTCGGGTCCCGGTGCTTTCAAAGGTTGCATACTAAACAGAGCAAGGGCGAACCCAGAAATTTTTTTCAGAGGGCGCAATTAAGAGCGAAGCCACGTGTTGATCCGTCGGATGGTAGCTTAGATGACCACTTTGTTTTCTCTATTTTGTATATATTAAATTTAGTTCATTTTGTCAATATATGTGTTAACAATTTTAAAAATAAAAAGATAAAAGCTAAACACATTAAAAAAATTGAGATATAAAAAAAATGCAATTCAAGCAAAAATAAAAATCTAACTATGTTAAACAATACAATTCATAAAAAAAATCACGAATGCATAATTTATATCATTAAATGACAAACAAAAAATTTAAAATAGTGTCATCAATACGTAATATTTATTATATTATTTGATAAGTTTCTAAATAATTTTATTTTTTAATATATAACACAAATATGAATTAAAATTGATATGTATTATATTATATTTTATTAAATAAATAATACAAATATATAATAAAAAAAATTTATGAAAAATTGAGGGGGGGCTTGTGCCCCTGGACCTTATATGGGTTCGCCCCTGAAAAAGTGCCCCTTCAACCTCCTCTTATTGTGAAATTAGCATCAATATCCTCCATCATGGTAAATGATATTTTAAAGCCAATATCTTCCACCACCTCTGCTATGGCTCTTTCTGTAAAGAGGTTATCAAAGTGCATTGTTAACATAAAAACGCCAAGAAAAACCATCTTCACCTCTCAATATGACTACCACATTAAAATTAAACCACCATTTCTCCTTCTGCTATCCACCGCATCGAAACCCAAAGTATTGTGACCCCGTAATTTGGTTTCCGAGATGAAAACCAAAGAGGGAACCACACGAGAGTCTCCTAGTCCCCGTGCAAAGGATGATTGTCATGGTGTACGAGAGAGAGAGCGACACTGCCTAACCATCTCGTCCATACATCAAGGGAGAAGGGAGTGAAATCTATCCTATTTAAAAAAAAAGGATCGGACCCTTGTGTTTAATTAATAAAATAAAAAATATATTTAATAAATTTTAAGAACAAAATTTTCTTTATGTTAAGATTCTGGGTCGACCCAAAGCAATCTTGGGTCGACCTGCTTGGGGTCGACCCAAGATTACTCATGCTTGGGTCGACCCAACTTGTGTTGCGGAAAGATGTTCGCTGTGGAAAACAGTTTCCGCACGCTAATGAGCGCTGCGGAAAGAAGCATTACGTGCCGCGAACAAATCATGTTTCATTATATTCGGGATGCGATACATAAGGGACTATGCTGATTATCAATTCCATAATACATTTTTGTTTGTAACACATTTATTTGTATTTTTAACATTTTTGTTTGTAAAAAATTAGGCAGTTAAATAATTTTTTCGTTGCTAATTTTACAATTTTGATCAAAATTTACATAATTTTGACATATAATCGTATATGTTGCAACATATTGATCCACTAATTTCACAAGTTTGTTCTATAATTGTACACATTTTAACATATGAATTCATTAATTTCACAAGTTTGACCGATAATTACATAATTTTGACATGTAATTACACAATTTTGTCTAATGTTTATTGATATATAATTGTACATTTTTTAACAATTTATCCACTAATTTCACGAGTATGTTTTATATTCGTACATATTAACGTATGAAACCGCAAATTTCACATGCATGTTTTTATCCACTAATGTTGACCGATAATCGTACATGTTTTAACATATGAACCCACTAATTTTACATGTATGTTCTATAATCGTACATGTTTTATCACATGAATCCGATAATTTCACAAGTATTTTGACCTATAATCGTACATGTTTTAACATATGAATTCACTAATTTCACGAATATGTATAATCGTACATGTTTTAACATATGAATCTGCTAATGTCACAAATATATTATATAATCATACATGTTTTAATATATGAATCCAGTTATTTCACAAACTATAACATTAGTTAGTATAACATATATATCAATTATTTTTCAAGATTATGTTGTATGATTATAAATATTGTAACATATTAATCGATCAATTTCATGATTATGTTATATGATTATACATATTGTAAAATATTAATCGACTGATTCACGATTATGTTATATAATTATACATATTGTAACATATCAATCAACTAATTTAACGATTATGTTATATGATTGTACATATTTTAATATAAGAATCAACTGATTTCACAGTTATGATATATGATTATACATATAAGAATCAATTGATTTCACAGTCATTGATAATTGTACATATTTTTTAACAATGTATCCACTAATGTCACGAGTATGTTCTATAATCGTAAATGTTTTAACACATGAATTCGCTAATTTTACAAATATGTTCTATAATCGTATATCTTTTACCATATGAATCCGCTAATGTCACAAGTATGTTAACCTATAATCGTATATATTTTAACATATGAATTCGTTAATTTCAAAAATATGTTATATAATCGTACACGTTATAATTTATGTACTTAAATGTTATAATAATCTTTTCATCTATAATATATAATTATTAAACTTAAACATATGAACCCAATAATATCACAAGTATGTTATATAATTATACATAGGGAAAATTGTTTGGTCCTGTATGTATGTCACTTTGCGATTTCAATCCTTTATATTTTCAGATTTCAGTTTTAGTCCGCTATCTTTAGTTTTTTTGGCAATTTTAGACCTTTTTTCCGACGTGGCGCTGACGTGACACCAACTCAATGCTGATGTGGAGCTGACGTGTATAGTGCCACGTAAGAATTTTCGAATAAAAAGGACCGAAATTGCCAAAAATCGAAACATGCAGGACTAAAACTGAAATATGAAAACATAGAGGACAAAAATGGCAAAGTGACAAACATATAGGACCAAATTTGCAGTTTTCCCTTATACATATATTAACATATTAATCCGCTAATTTCACAAGACTCAGACTTGGGTCAACCCAAGTATCAATTGTGTCTGGTTGACCCAGTAAGCTTGGGTCAACCCAACTAACTTGACTTGGGTCGACCCAAAAAAAATGTTTAGGTCAACCCCGCTTTTGTTTGGGTCGACCAAGCATATGCTTGGGTCGACCATAAACCTTGAGTGTTTGGGTCAACCCAAGCATATCCATTTGCTTTGGTCGACCATAAACCCAAGCACTTAAATGCTTGGGTCAACCCAAGCATATCTATATGCTTGGTCGACCCAAGCACAATGAATGCTTGGGTCGACCAAGCATTTTTTTTTAAGTTTGGGTCGATCAACTTTTTTGTCTTGGTTAGTCGACCCAAGTTTTTTTTGGTTTATTATTTTTTGTTTTGGAGAAAGTGTACAGGACAGCCAACTCCTTTTTTCTTAAAAAAAAAAAAAGTCAAGATCCTTATTTTTTAAAATATACCCATGAGAGTCCTATTTTTTTAATCAACCCATACATCACCCCTCTCAACAGAGTAGAAGAAAATTGATAGATCAAGAAACCCACTTCACAAGGCACTTGAAAGTGACCAAAAAAAACACAAAAAAACTTCACGAGGAAGAGAACGTTCCGAAGACGTTACAAACTCCCATAGAAAGCTTCAAAATGATATGAAGGATGAAGAGGCGGTATAATTTTGTTGTGATACTGATAGAGCTTATCTTTTAAGATTTAAAAATATTGATTCTCGGTCGATTTTGATTTCAAATTGTGCCATATCCTATATTATTTTGATATAATATAATTTGACGGTGCTTCTAAATAAAATAGGCGGTTGATTATGTATGAGGAAAAAAATTGGTGGTGCTTTTGATTTTATTTGATCAAGGAAATGAGATCTACACAAAAGGTATTGCACAAAAATATATAATTAATTGTAATTCTAATAGTTAGGAAAGATGAAGAACGAACAGGTTTATTTCAACCTACATTAAGGTTATTATCCTAATATGAGATTTAACACCTCATGATATGATTTGCCATGTCAGTATTATTAGGTAGATTTCAACCTACCATATAAGTAATACCCCAATAATAGATCTAATGTCCCATGATTTGTCATGTCAACAATATATAATTAATTATGCCTATGTGTAAAAATACGAACCGTTGGATGCATGATTTAGGTATTACCCATATGCTAGGATCTCATCTACCTATTATAATATTAATTATGCATATGTGTTGAGATGTAAATCCTCAGATGAGTTTTGTGCATGTCGTCCGCAGGGTACTACCCTGCGAGCGACGTGTACCCCCATGATTGATTAAAATGAGTGGGAACCCACGTGGGCCCCACACATTTTAACCAATCATGGGGGTATACGTCGCCCACAGCCCATGATTGGTTAAAATAAGTGGGGCCCACGTGAGGCCCCACTCATTTTAACCAATCATGCGAGTACACGTCACCCGCAGGGCACTACCCTGTGGGTGACATCGACTTAACCCCTCAGATGAATGATTTGGGTACTACACGTGGGCCCACTCATTTTAACCAATCATGGGAGTACACGTCACCCGCAGGGCAGCACCCTGTGGGTGACATCGACTTAACCCCTCAGATGAATGATTTGGGTACTACCCAAATAGTAGGATCTCATGAACCGAATGTATATGAATAAATGGCTTAAATTTAGGCAAATTAATTACTAAATAATGTTTTGTATAGAGTTAATTAATATAATGTAACTAAATGAAAATTTTCACGGTAAAAAAAAATCAAATTTAGTAAATATATTTAATTATGTGAACTTCAATTCAAATGTCATTGTGCTTTCATTTTCTTGTTTATAATATGAATTATATTTAATAAATTTAAAGAACTAAGTATCAAAAAATATTAAAATATTTATTAAGACCTTTGTTGGTTTGTGGATACAGTCATCGAATATTAGGTCATATATAGAGTCGTCAAAATGTGTTACCTGCCAAGAGAAATTGATGGGTTGAGTTATAGCTTCAAATGGGCGCAAGTTGTGGCGGAGCAGGTCGACCAACCAATTTTTAAAAAATTAAAAAAAATATTTTTTTGTTAAATTTTTGCAAATTGTTGTAGCATCAAGACACTTAGTAAATTTGATGTGAGTTTTTTTTGGAAATTTTAAAACTAATGTTTGATGTGTTTTTAATATCTTATATTATTATTTTTTCATAATAAAATTTTTATTTATGTTATTCATATTATTTGGATATGTGAGGTTAGGGACGAATCCAGAAATTAGAGTTGGGGTGGGCTTAAACTTAATCAATAAATTATATATTATAAAAAAAGTCTGTACTACTCACAAAAAATAAAAAAATTATGTTTTTGGTCTTATATGTTTGTTTTTAGTATTTTGATCCTCTATGTTGTCAAATTTCAATTTTAGCCCGCTATCTTTGTTTTTTTTTTTTTGTGTGTGGCAAATTTCATCTTTCTTCCGGCTTGACTCTGACATGAAAACAATGCAGTACTGGTATGACACTAGAGTGTATAATGCCACATTAGCACTTCCAATAAAAAAACTAGAATTACCAAAACAAATTGCGTGACTAAAACTGAAATTTGATAACATAGAAAATCAAAATCATAAAATGACAAATTTGCAGGACCAAAATGCAATTTTCCTCCAAAAAATGAAGTTGTGCACTAGAATTAAGAATATGGACTAGGCTTCCGATGTCAAAACCAAGTTTTATTGGATTAAGTAAAACAACTTAAATATGTAATAAAAAAATTTTGGGGTGGGCTACAGCCTAGGACTGGCCTAAGCTAGATTCGTTCTTTTGTGAGGTTTAATACAAATATAATCGTTGCTTTAAAATTTTATATGATTTTTTATTATGATATATTTTTTTGTTATTATGTAAAATTACTAATATTTTTGTTTAAAATATCAGGTATTTTAGTTTTTTTCAAATCAACTGGACTGGAGGGTCGGCCAGCTTAATTCGACCCTGCCCCATCATTTGATCATTCTAGTTACATAACAGAAATTAATATAACAATTATGTCACAAAGTCAACTTAATCAGACATAGTAGGGTTATAATGATTGTTTTAGAAACTTATAAGATGTGATGTAACAAAAATTTTATCTCGAATTCGGTCTGCTGAACAAGTTTTCAAATCTTCACTTGTCGAGTTGGATTTTTAACTAGGATGGGTCTACACAGACAAACAAGTGTTAGGAGATGCCGGATGTTTCCGGCTTGACCCATTCTGATACTTAACTTAGTGTGTCAATTATGAATGTGAAGATCAAAAGATGTGATAAAATAGTGTTAAGTGAGCAATATTTTGTGAGTGAGTGTCAAACTGTATATTATAACTAGTATTTATAAGATCATGAGAGGCTTAATCACTAAAGGTGTTCAACCTTCGGATAAAACCGAAATGACCGTACGTAAATCCAAATCAAAAAATTCAAACACCGAACCTAACTGAAAATCAAATTTTTTTATTCGGATTTAAATGTTGAAACCGAAATTTATTTTGTTCGATTTTGGATTATATATGTCAAAATCGAACCAACCAAATAAATCGAAATTTCATTAAATTAATAATTTTATTTATATTTATATTTATATCATATATTTTATGAGATGATATCTAGTGAATAAAAGATCATTTATCATAATTTTTAGTTGATTATTGTTTATTTAAGTCATTTAAGATTTGAATTTAAATGTTTTGAAAATAAATCATGTAAAAATATAACATAAAATTTTAAAATAGATTTATATCAGGCTTCGATCTTTGTGATCAGGCTTCGATCTTTGTGGGCTGGGGTCTAATAGAGTCAATCTTATAAATGGGTTCCAATCGGTCCAAACTTGATAATTTTAGAGGGCATCAAGTTACATATTCAGATTTTTACTCGTTGGGATTGATCAAAACCCAATATATTCAATTTACCAGAATGATTAGGAAAATATGATTCTGTTTAGGGAGGGAAAAAGAATACCACAAAATAAGGTGAAACGAAGTCCGGATTTTTCAAAAAAGGAAACATGAAAATGGTTGATGATCTTGATTTAGATTTTTGAAAATATTCCCAAAACCATTTAGTGTTGTGCATAGACCAGCTTCGGTTACATTTGGGGAATTAATTGCAATTCGAGAGGGACTACGCTTAGTGATGGACAGAGGATTGGAGATTCATGAAGTCAATACAGATTCTCTTCTGGCGGTGCAAACAGTCACCCACCCAGAAGAGAATTTTAGCTACATCGGAGCACTTGATATGGATGTGAGGAGCCTACTTGATTGATGAAATATTATCAGACTGAGCCATATTCATCGTACGACGACAAATTTAGTCGTAGCCTTTAAATTACTGAAGTCTTTTGATATTTGTGTTTTTGTTGCATATTTTAATGTCATTTTGTTGTTGTTTTGCATTTGTTTATGTGTTTTAATCATGTGTTTTATTCGTATTGCATAGTTGTGTCTGCATAATTTGTTTCTTGGTTTTATTGGTTAGGTTGTGCGTTTTGGCGGATACATGGACGGATCTTTGAAGCAAAGGAAATGCTGAAATTATTCTGAAGAAAAGTTCCTGATCGATCTGCAGCTTTCAACCGATCGAGCGGAGTATGTGAAGTTGAATCCAGTAGGCTAAGGAATTTTCGGCCGATCGATCTGCAAGATTTAGCCGATCGAGTGACTGCCGTATTTTGAAAACAGTGGGTTATGTTTTTGTGCTCGCTCGATCGGCCAATGTTTACCAATCGAGTGAGCGTCGCTATTCGGGAGAGAGTTCTTATTTTTAGAAACTCTTTTATTTTGGACTCTAATTTTTATTAGGCTTTTATTCCATTTTTGAGAGGATTATTATCAGACATTTACATCTCTCTTTGGCGGCTAAGTTTTGTATTACAATTTTCTCTAAAGATTTCTTCCTTTCTTTTGATTTTTTCTTGAGTTTTTCATGAATCGTTGTAGCTAAACTTTAATACTTGGTTGAGGGTGACAAGCCCTTGATTTTGTTTATTCATGAGATTCGATTTTCATGGTTTAATCTTTGTTGAGTATCAATAGTTGATCTGGTTTATTTCATGTTTGTATGCGAAATTTTCGGATTAACCATCTTAGGATTTTGCTATGCAAACTATAGCTAAATTAGAATTCAAATCCGTAATTGTTTGAATCAACTAATTTGCGAAGCAACTGCGTTTGATATTTCTGCTGTTGAATTTATTAAATCGTAGGAACAACTCTTGACTAGGCTAAATACATCCGCTGGTGCATGTGTTGTCTAGATTCACCAGATTCACTCATTTGAATGCTACCTTAGATCTAAATCTAGATCGCTGGAATTTGGGTTAATTTATTGGTAAGGGTTAATCTAGAACGCTGATGTCTAATTAACTAAGATTAAGGTGAAACAAGAATTTGATTTTCAATGATGAATATTTGATAGGATTAATTATTTTTAGAGAATCGATGATTGAATGAATAAATATCAAGGGTGTAGTCGATCGATATCAAGTCTTGTCTCTTATTGATTATTCAGTTTAATTTTCAATCTTGCATGATAGTGATAATATTTCTTTTTAGTTGCTTAAATTTTCAATAGTTAATTCCAAAACTAAAAAAAACTCCCTTTCTTTTACTTAGAACGCTTTAAATTTCCCTTTCCTCGTGGGAACGATCCCTACTCACACTACTACATATTCTTGTTTATTTGATTGAGTTAGGTAATTTGGGAGTGACGCGACTTAGTGCTACCAAATTTTGGCGCCGTTGCCGGGGAACGGTGTTTAATTTATTGTGTTTTATTTTTATTTTTATTTTGTTTTGCTTAAATCTCACTCTCTTCTTTTTTCTTTGTTTCTAGTTCTCTCTCGTTCATGCTTTCAGGTGATTTTGCTGAAGAAGACTTTCTCTACGACTCGGAGATCGAAAGGACTTTACACAGGTGAAGGAGAGAACTTCATAGGCAACAAGAAGAGGAAGAGATTCGAACGGAAATTCCGGAAGAAGAGATGGCTGCTAATGCGAATCTGAGTCTTAGACAATATTTGGGCACTCCTGATCCCAATCAACAACCTTTATGCATTACTTTTCCTGCATTAGAAAATAATGCTACGTTTGAACTTAAATCTGGTTTGATTCACTTATTGCCCTCTTTTCATGGTCTTACAGGTGAGGACCCTAATAAACACTCGATGGAATTCCATGTGGTTTGCACAAGTATGAAATCCCATGGAGTGACAGTGGAGCAGATTCAGCTGAGGGCCTTTCCTTTCTCTTTGAATAGTGCTGCTAAGGATTGTCTATACTATTTACCCTCTGGTTTTATCACGACTTGGACGGAGATGAAAAGAATCTTTCTGGACAAATATTTCCCAGCCTCTAGAGCCGCGAACATCCGGAAAGAAATCTATGGAATCAAGCAATACTCAGGGGAATCACTGCATGAATACTGGGAGCGGTTCAAAAAGATTTGCGCTAGCTGTCCGCAACACCAGATAAGTGGAAATCAACCGATTCAATTATGCTATGAAGGTTTGTTGCCTCATGACATGAGTATGCTAGATGCAGCAAGTGGAAGAGTTTTTATGGATAAAACTCCAGTACAAGCGAGGAATTTAATTGAGAATATGGCTGCCAATTCTCAACAATTTGGCACCAAGAGGAATGAGCATATACCAAAGAAGAACAGTGAGGTAAATTTTTCTTCCCTTGAGCAAAAATTGATTGAATTGACGTTTCTTGTGCGTCAGATGGCTATAGGGAATGGACAGACTTTAAGGGCGCGTGGGATTTGTGCTGTAGTGGGACATGCTACTGATATGTGTCCCACACTTCAAGAAGAATCGGTTGAACAGGTTAATGCTATTGGAGGATTTTCTGGACCACCACAGCGGAAATATGATCCCTATTCCAACACATACAATCCTGTTTGGAAGGATCATCCAAACCTGAGATATGGGAACCCTCAGGAAAATCAATCTGGGCCTCAAGCACACCGCACAATCAAGCTTATAGGCCACCGTATCCTCAACAGTAGCAGCGTCCTCAGATTCCAAATCCGGGTGAGTTTCTTGAAAATATTATTAAGGATCTTGCTACTAATACTGTAACTTTCCAACAGGAAACAAGGGCAAGTATCCAAAACTTGAATACCCAGATGGGACAGCTCGCCACCGCAATCAATAAGTTGGAAGCACATCATTCCAATACTTTGCCATCACAAACAATTCCGAACCCAAGAGAAAACGCAAGTGCAATCACTCTAAGGAATGGGAAGAAAAGATCAAGGAGAAAAAAGTGGATGCTTCAGCCAAAGAGGAGCTGCAAGAAGAGCCGAAATTGACTGATGGCGAAGCAACCAAGGAAGAAGTGCCAAGAGGTAAGTTTCCTCCCCTTTTCTGAATATAAGCCTGTTGCCCCTTTTTCCTTAGCACTTAAGGAGTTTAGAAAAGATGAAGGGATAAAAGAACTTTATGAGAATTTTCGTAGATGTAAGGTGAATATTCCGCTGCTAGATGCTATTAAGCAGGTACCTCGATACGTGAAGTTTTTGAAGGAATTGTGCACAGCAAAGAGGAAACAGACGCTGAAGGGTTGTCAGAAAATGGAGTTAGGTGAGAATGTATCTGCAGTGATCCAACGAAAATTACCCGCAAAATGCAAGGATCCAGGTATGTTCTCTATCCCATGCACTATAGGGAATGTTAGACTTGAGAAGGCCATGTTAGATTTAGGAGCATCAATCAATGTTATGCCATATTCTATCTATGCATCTTTGAAACTTGGTCCATTGAATAAAACTGGAATTGTTATTCAGTTAGCTGATAGATCTAATGCATACCCTAGGGGAATAGTGAAAGATGTGTTAGTGCAAGTAAATAACTTGGTATTTCCTGCAGATTTTTATGTGATCGACATGGAAAATGGTGATCACAATAGTCCTATTTTATTAGGCAGACCATTCTTGAAAACTTCCATGACTAAAATTGATGTTCACTGTGGCACACTCACTATGGAATTTGATGGAGAGGTTGTGAAATTTAATATTTATGATGCCATGAAATTTCCTGACAGTGATGATTGTGTATTTTCTGTTGATATTATTGATTACTTGGCACAAGATTATTGTGAGCATGCAGGAAAAGATGAGATAGAGGTGGCCATTGTTGCACCTATTCAGCAGGATGATGGAATTGGATTCAGTGAAGAAGTGATAGAGATTGAGAAAATTCTGAACAGTTCTCCTGAGTTACCTCAGTCAGGTAATGTCTCTTATTTATCTTTACCAATCTCTAATACTCAACGTCTTCCATCTGTTTTGCAGGCGCCAGTGGTCGAACTGAAGACGCTTCCCAAACATCTTAAGTATGTTTTCTTTGGAGAAGAAGAAACATTACCAGTCATCATCTCCAATAGTTTGGAAGCCGATAAAGAGGAACAATTAATCAAAGTTCTCAATGAGCACAAGACTGCTATTGGGTGGACCATAGCAGACATCAAGGTAATCAGCCCTTCTACATGCATGCACAGGATTCTGATGGAGGAAGTAGCGAATCCCTCACGTCAGCCGCAAGAACGTTGAACCCACCGATGATGGAGGTGGTGAAGGCTGAAATTCTGAAACTCCTTGAAGTTGGAGTCATTTACCCGATTTTTGACAGTCAGTGGGTCAGTCCAGTCCATGTGGTACCCAAGAAAACCGGGATAGCTATGGTGAAGAACAAGGATGACGAATTGGTTCCCACCCGAATTCAAACCGGGTGGAGGGTTTGTATAGATTATAGAAAATTAAATGCTGGAACCCGAAAGGACCACTTCCATTTACCCTTTATTGATCAAATGATTGAACGTTTGGCAATTCATCCTTATTATTGTTTTCTTGATGGATATTCTGGTTATTTTCAGATTGCTATTGCGCCAGAAGATCAAGAAAAGACGAAGTACTTGCCCGTTTGGCACCATTGCATATCGACGGATGCCCTTTGGACGTTGCAATGCACCGGCCACTTTCCAACGGTGTATGGTTAGTATCTATTCGGATTTCATTGAGCATATCTTAGAAGTTTTTAAGGATGATTTCTGTGACCTCCCGTATTTAAAAACATTTAATAAATGAGTTGCGGAAAAAGAGTGGAAAAATTTTTCTTTACTTAAAACAATACAAGGAGTGCATCACACTAACTCCAAAAGAGTTTAAAATATAAATCTATAACAATAAAACTCGTGATTGAACGTTCACGATGTCTAAGAAATACCGATGAAATCCTACAACAAAGACCATCTAAAATACGAAACGTCAAAACCTACTACTAACATTTAAAGAGGATAGAGAAAAGTGAGTTCAATTAATTAACTATGTACGTAAAATACAATTAAAAATAATCAAAGAACTTACTTAAGAACATTATCTGAAATAAACATTTAAAAGACGAACCATTTGAAATCCTCAAAACTCATCTTAAAAGATTGACAATTCAAATAATTAAATCATTACTCTTAAATATCGTACATAAAATATTGTAACAATATGATATAAATAAGAATAGGTAAATCTTTTTTCTTTAAATACATCAAAGCTTCTGAACTGTCGTGTCATGCAATGATTTCGCCTCTTGGACTCTTAAGTCGTGCTACCAAAGCTTTTTTAAATCAAAACTGCTAAACCATCTGCACCATTCAAGTATAGTGAGTCTAAAGGATTCAAAAAGATTAAAATATTCATATAAATATCATTATAGCTTCAAAATATTTTAAACTTAAAAGAACATACGTATGCATAACATGATACATTGAACTTGATCTTAAAAGATTCAAGGAACCTAAACATAGACATCTACATACATAAATTTAAAATCTTGGAATAACATCATCATGCACTGCAGTTTCTATGCATTCCCACTGATATTTCGAGTTCTTGCACCCAGAATTTGAAAACATGGTAAACATAAAAGTTTTAGCTCTTGATCATTTCTAAATTCGAAACCCGCACCTTAATTGGATATTTCAGTAAAACGTTATGTTCATTCTCCCATGATTGGTCAGTGCAAAAAAATCAAACCAATCAATACACTTCGGGGCAATATTGGCCAAAATTCCAAAACGATTTGGACAAAACTCAAAACATGAAAGTTGTAGAAATTTAAACTAGCTTTCAAACAAAGTAAGCCTCATGTCATTTGGATCAGTACACTAGTCTTTATCTTCAAAATTGCAACAAGTGCTGCAAATTCGGAACAATCAAACACACAACACATTTCAAAGCTTTAACTTAAAACTTCAAAATATGAGATTTTCTAATACTTATGCTATAAGTTTTGCATAAAACATTTCTTAAAATCTCAAGGACACATAAAGAATTTCAAATCATCATTAAACTCTCGATCATACTCAGAGAATCATCAAGAACGACTTAAGTTTCACGATTTCAATCAAACATAAACCATGATCTTGAACTCTTAAAAATCATTCATAAACATTACATAAATCAGAATTTTCATATCAAAATACATATATCTTGAATGGTGGTTTAAAATTGCTTTAAAAACTTGCCTTAGATCTTCGAAGAACGGAATCAACATGGACCTGTAGAGAACTAGCTTTGCTTAAAATGAATCGAGACATTCAATAAAGGAAGTCGAATGAAGATGAAATCCAAGAGGTTGTTTAGCTGTTCCTAAGATCAAGACAACACTTTTACATGGTGAGGAGACACCAAAAACCAAAGACAAAACTAAGAAGAATTGCAGCAGAAATCAAGTGCAAAGGAAGCTTGAAAGAAGGCTTCGATCTAGGTCGAAACATCCACCAAAAATAGCCATTCATAACTAAAATCGAAGGTACGGATGTAAGGAAGATAACCCTTCAAACGGATTGATGTTTCAACAACGAATGAAGAAGTTATGAGCACAATTCAGCAGCTGCTCATAGGGTGGCGAGTTGGAGGATGGAGGTTGAGAAAATGGAGAAGGGAAAAAAAGATGATACGTATGGAAGAGAATAGAATGAGATAATAGGTGGGGGAGGAGACAAGGGACAAGATATTAGTTGGGATGGGGTAGGGGAGGATAATGATAAGGGGCGGTGGTTGGAAATACTACATCAAACGTAGTCTATTCAACGCACCTCAAACTCGACTAATAAGAATTTTCTCATTACGATGATTGAAATAAAATCATATCAATATTATACTCAAAATACTAGTAGAATTATTTTCTACGATTTCGTGCGTAGGCTAGTCTCGTTTTCTCAGTCCAAGATTAATTCAATCATGAAACAATTAAATTATTTAACAAGACATAAAAATATATTAGGCATATACCTAACATCAATTAATGTAAATCATAACTTTACACTTAATAATTAAAGTGCACAAACTATTAAAATCATTTAACACAATAAATAAATGTATATTTTAAAACATGAATTATTCACTTTTAAATCATTTGCACAACACATAAAACATTTAATTAAGAATAACGTTTAAATCATAAATAATCAAATAAAATAACTTAAAATTTATTTAAAATTCTTTTAATAAATCATAAATATTTTTTTGGATTTTTCGGATATTACAATCTACCCTCCTTAAAAAGAATTTCGTCCTCGAAATTCGACTAATCTGTCTCTAAAAACATAAGTTTTCCTCAAGTTAATCCTTTCAATCCCACATTTATATTTCAATTTCCCAAATTCATTGTCTCATGAATCATACATCCGCTGCGCACTCTGATAAACAAAATATTACATCATTCTTATTTGCAATTTTTAGTCTTATCGGATCAAAACATATCTGTTCGAATCGGCTACAAATCTGCTTTACGACTTAATTCTGATCACCAAAATCCACAATATCTTCAGACACATGATTTCTACTCAAACGCTAGCTAAAGGTTAAAGAAAACGGTAACAAAATAACTTGTTTTATTCTTCTTTCGCCCTATAAATATAATCACAAAACAAATTTCAATCACACTCAACTTACTCTTTCCCACACAAGGTATTTCTCCAAGATCTCGAAGAAGAAGAAGATGACATTTTTAATGTTATTCATTGAAACCATCATGATTATCTTTCTCATGTACCTTGTATTTACCGGTGAATGTCCACCCCACGTTTTTTCGTTATTTTTGAATTTGCTTGTACTCATTGTTCTTCCCTTATATTGTATTGTCATAATGATAGAAATTTACTAAGATCAACCAAATTCTCAATTTCATCCGTTAAAGCTTAGCATTCAAAGTATAAATTTCGAAAATAAACTTGTTCCAACAAACTTAATCTTGCAACTCCAAAAGTAATTTCACTTCTCAACAAACTTTTGTGTCACAACTTAATCCTTAATGATTCTTCTTATAGTCCAAAGAAACAATCACCGAGGAACATTATTTGTCAACGAACCTATTCCATACAACAAGAGTATACCAACAAAAATCAATTATCATCTTACATTCCTCATAGTAAAAGTATAACATCCAACAGAAAATAATCTTAACTTTAATGTCCAAAGAAGAAATTTCCATCAACAAATCATGTGCCCTTACGAAATCTTTTAATCAAAACAATAGTATCCCAAGTATACCGACTTAAATCTAAAATGATCACTTAGTTCAGTAAAATAAAATCTTTCTATTAACCCAAATGAAAAAGTAATACCAATCTCAATTGATATTTTGGAACAACAAATCATTATTTTCTCAAGATACTCTTAATCAAGTCAGACTCATCACAATTCAAATCCAAAAATCCATCCAACATAGGAAACTTTTCTGTTGAAAATCACAGGTGATCATAACTGTAAGAGAAAACACAATTGAAATTTTTAAACATAGAACTTACAGTCATGAGGCAGGAGCATTCGAGTCCTTGGCGAGATTGCATGCACGAACTATCTCCCAGAGCCAATTGCTCTGATACCAACTGTGACGTCCCGTATTTAAAAACATATAATAAATGAGTTGCGGAAAAAGAGTGGAAAAATTTTTCTTTACTTAAAACAATACAGAGAGTGCATCACACTAACTCCAAAAGAGTTTAAAATATAAATCTATAACAATAAAACTCGTGATTGAACGTTCACGATGTCTAAGAAATACCGATGCAATCCTACAACAAAGACCATCTAAAATACGAAACGTCAAAACCTAATACTAACATTTAAAGAGGATAGGGAAAAGTGAGTTCAATTAATTAACTATGTATATAAAATAAAATTTAAAATAATCAAAGAACTCACTTAAGAACATTATCTGAAATAAACATTTAAAAGACGAACCATTTGAAATCATCAAAACTCATCTTTAGAAGATTGACAATTCAAATAATTAAATCATTACTCTTAAACATCGTACATAAAATATTGTAACAATATGATATAAATAAGCATAGGTAAATCTTTTTGCTTTAAATACATCAGAGCTTCTGAACTGTCGTGTCATGCAATGACTTCACCTCTTGGACTCTTCAACCGTGCTACCAAAGCTTTTTAAATTAAAACTGTTAAATCATCTACACCATTCAAGTATAGTGAGTCTAAAGGACTCAGCAAGATTAAAATATTCATACCAATATCATTATAGCTTCAAAATATTTTAAACTTAAAAGAACATACGTATGCATAACATGATACATTAAAATCTTGGAATAACCTCATGCATGCCTTAAAAATATTACTCTTTAGCATATACACTTGAAACCTCATGAACATCATGAACTTGACAATACCACATAACGTGAACATGATCATAAAAACTTATCATTTTGGGTGATGAAATATGTGAAATTGTGGCAACCATCATAATGGGCACATTCATCTTTCTTTCCTGTTGATCAACAAGCATTTCTTTCTTTTTGGAGGCCACTCTGGAGCTCATCCCGGAGTACCTAACCCGTACATTGAGCCATATGGTATTACGCCTCATAACATTCGTTCATTCATTTTCGGAGGCCCCTCCGGAGCTCATCCCGGAGTACCTAACCCGTAAATTGAGCCATATTTGGAAAGGTCCCTCCAGAGCCCAAACCGAAGTACCAGTCCCGTATTTCCACCACAAAGACACATAGAACATCAAAATATTTTCGTGCATCAACATATCATATCTTCATGCTTCATCATAACATTATTCATTCATGCTTCATCATCTTTTATTTCATCATCATATCATCGTATCATCATAACATATCATTTCATTATGAAGCATCATCATATCATCGTAATTTCCTTCATAAACTTTCATTCATGAACATAAAACTTTACTCAATAACTTCATGCATGTCATAGATGATAAAAATCATACTTTCATATTAACCATAGGTTTCATGAATGAACATAAACATGTGCATGCATCACATAGCATAATCGGTCCACGTAAGCCGTTCTTTCCGTTCTTGACCTTAAAACTTAAAACTTTTTGCATAGAAAGTCATAAATAAATTTTAGAAGCCTTAAAAGATCATAACCATGAATTTAGGACCCAAAAATCAAAACTTAAGAAAAATAATTCGAAGCTACAGCGCTCCAGCGCTAAAAGAGAAGCGTTGGGGAGCTATACTTGCGCATTGACAGCTCTGCTGCACTGCACTTTCTATGCATTCCCACTGATATTTCGAGTTCTTGCATCTAGAATTTGAAAATGTGGTAAACATAAAAGTTGTAGACATTTAGACTAGCTTTCAAACAAAGTAAGCCTCATGTCATTTGGATCAGTACACTAGTCTTTATCTTCAAAATTGCAACAAGTGCTGCAAATTCGGAACAATCAAACACACAACACATTTCAAAGCTTTAACTTAAACTTCAGAATATGAGATTTTCTACTACTTATGCTATAAGTTTTGCATAAAACATTTCTTAAAATCTCAAGGACACATAAAGAATTTAAAATCATCATTAAACTCTCGATCATACTCAGAGAATCATCAAGAATGACTTAAGTTTCACGATTTCAATCAAACATAAACCATGATCTTGAACTCTTAAAAATCATGCATAAACATTACATAAATCAGAATTTTCATATAAAAATACATATATCTTGAATGGTGGTTTAAAATTGCTTTAAAAACTTGCCTTAGATCTTCGAAGAACGGAATCAACATGGACCTGTAGAGAACTAGCTGTACTTAAAACGAATCGAGACATTCTATAAAGTTAGTCGAATGAAGATGAAATCCAAGAGGTTGTTTAGTTGTTCCTAAGATCAAGACAACACTTTTACATGGTGAGGAGACACCAAAAACCAAAGACAAAACTAAGAAGAATTGCAGCAGAAATCAAGTGCAAAGGAAGCTTACAAGAAGGCTTCTAGGCCGAAACATCCACCATAAATAGCCATTCATAGCTCAAATCGAAGGTACGGATGTAAGGAAGATAACCCTTCAAACGGATTAATGTTTCGTCACCGAATGAAGATGTTATGAGCACAATTCAGCAGCTGCTCATAGGGTGGCGAGTTGGAGGATGGAGGTTGAGAAAATGGAGAAGGGAAAAAAAGATGATACGTATGGAAGGGAATAGAATGAGATAATAGGTGGGGGAGGAGACAAGGGACAAGATATTATTTGGGATGGGGTAGGGGAGGATAATGATAAGGGGCGGTGGTTGGAAATACTACATCAAACGTAATCTATTCAACGCACCTCAAACTCAATTAATGAGATTTTTCTCATTACGATGATTGAAATAAAATCATATCAATATTATACTCAAAATATTCGTAGAATTATTTTCTACGATCTCGTGTGTAGGTTAGTCTCGTTTTCTCAGTCCAAGATTAATTCAATCATGAAACAATTAAATTATTTAACAAGACATAAAAATATATTAGGCATATACCTAACATCAATTAATGTAAATCATAAATTTACACTTCATAATTAAAGTGCACAAACTATTAAAATCATTTAACACAATAAATAAATGTATATTTTTAAAACATGAATTATTCACTTTTAAATCGTTTACACAACACATAAAACATTTAATTAAGAATAACGTTTAAATCATAAATAATCAAATAAAATAACTTAAAATTTATTTAAAATTCTTTTAATAAATCATAAATAGATTTTTGGATTTTTCGGATGTTACAATCTACCCTCCTTAAAAAGAATTTCGTCCTCGAAATTCGACTAATCTGTCTCTAAAAACATAAGATTTCCTCAAGTTAATCCCTACAATCCCACATTTACATTTCAATTTCCCAAATTCATTGTCTCATGAATCATACATCCGCTGCGTACTCTGATAAACAAAATATTACATCATTCTTATTTGCAATTTTTAGTCTTATCGGATCAAAACATATCTGTTCGAATCGGCTACAAATCTGTTTTACGACTTAATTCTGATCACCAAAATCCACAATATCTTCAGACACACGATTTCTACTCAAACGCTAGCTAAAGGTCAAAGAAAACGGTAACAAAATGACTTGTTTTATTCTTCTTTCGCCCTATAAATATGATCACAAAACAAATTTCAATCACACTCAACTTACTCTTTCCCACACAAGGTATTTCTCCAAGATCTCGAAGAAGAAGAAGATGACATTTTTAATGTTATTCATTGAAACCATCATGATTATCTTTCTCACGTACCTTGTATTTACCGGTGAATATCCACCCCACGTTTTTTCTTTATTCTTGGATTTGCTTGTACTCATTGTTCTTCCCTTATATTGTATTGTCATAATGATAGAAATTTACTAAGATCAACCAAATTCTCAATTTCATCCGTTAAATCTTAGCATTCAAAGTATAAATTTCGAAAATAAACTTGTTCCAACAAACTTAATCTTGCAACTCCAAAAGTAATTTCACTTCTGAAAAAACTTTTGTGTCACAACTTAATCCTTAATGATTCTTCTTATAGTCCAAAGAAACAATCACCGAGGAACATTATTTGTCAACGAACCTATTCTATACAACAAGAGTATACCAACAAAAATCAATTATTATCTTACATTCCTCATAGTAAAAGTATAACATCCAACAGAAAATAATCTTAACTTTAATGTCCAAAGAAGAAATTTTCATCAACAAATCATGTGCCCTTAGAAAATCTTTTAATCCAAACAATAGTATCCCAAGTATACCGACTTAAATCTAAAAATGATCAATTAGTTTAGTAAAATAAAATCTTCCTATTAACCCAAATGAAAAAGTAATACCAATCTCAATTGATATTTTGGAACAACAAATCATTATTTTTTTAAGATACTCTTAATCAAGTCAGACTCATCACAATTCAAATCCAAAAATCCATCCAACATAGGAAAATGTTCTGTTGAAAATCACAGGTGATCATAACTGTAAGAGAAAAAACAATTGAAAATTTTAAACATAGAACTTACAATCATGAGGCAGGAGCATTCGAGTCCTTGGTCAGATTGCATGCACGAACTATCTCCCAGAGCCTATTGCTCTGATACCAACTGCGACGTCCCGTATTTAAAAACATATAATAAATGAGTTGCGAAAAAAGAGTGGAAAAATTTTTCTTTACTTAAAACAATACAGGGAGTGCATAACACTAACTCCAAAAGAGTTTAAAATATAAATCTATAACAATAAAACTCGTGATTGAACGTTCACGATGTCTAAGAAATACCGATGCAATCCTACAACAAAGACCATCTAAAATACGGAACGTCAAAATCAACTATTAACATTTAAAGAGGATAGGGAAAAGTGAGTTCAATTAATTAATTATGCATATAAAATACAATTAAAAATAATCAAAGAACTCACTTAAGAACATTATCTGAAATAAACATTTAAAGGACGAACCATTTGAAATCCTAAAAATTCATCTTTAAAATATTGACAATTCAAATAATTAAATCATTACTCTAAAAAATCGTACATAAAATATTGTAACAATATGATATAAATATGCATAAGTAAATCTTTTTGATTTAAATACATCAGAGCTTCGGAACTGTCATGTCATGCAATGACTTTGCCTCTTGGACTCTTCAGCCGGGCTACCAAAGCTTTTTAAATCAAAACTGCTAAACCATCTGCACCATTCAAGTATAGTGAGTCTAAAGAACTCAGCAAGATTAAAATATTCATATCAATATCATTATAGCTTCAAAATATTTTAAACTTAAAAGAACATACGTATGCATAACATGATACATTGAACTTGATCTTAAAAGATGCAAGGAACCTAAACATAGACATCTACATACATAAATTTAAAATCTTGGAATAACTTCATGCATGCCTTAAAAATATTACTCTTTAGCATATACACTTGAAACCTCATGAACATCATGAACTTGACAATACCACATAACGTGAACATGATCATAAAAACTTATCATTTTGGGTGATGAAATATGTGAAATTTTGGCAACCATCATAATGGGCACATTTATCTTTCTTTCCTGTTGATCAACAAGCATTTCTTTCTTTTCGGAGGCCCCTCCGGAGCTCATCCCGGAGTACCTAACCCGTACATTGAGCCATATGACAATACGCCCCATAACATTCGTTCATTCATTTTCAAAGGCCCCTCCGGAGTTCATCCCGGAGTACCTAACCCGTACATTGAGCCATATTTGGAAAGGTCCCTCCGGAGCCCAAACCGGAGTACCAGTCCCGTATTGCCACCACAAAGACACATAGAACATCAAAATATTTTCGTGCATGAACATATCATATATTCGTGCTTCATCATAACATTATTCATTCATGCTTCATCATCTTTCATTTCATCATCATATCATCGTATCATCATAACATATCATTTCATTATGAAGCATCATCATATCATCATAATTTCCTTCATAAACTTTCATTCATGAACATAAAACTTTACTCAATAACTTCATGCATGTCATAGATGATAAAAATCATACTTTCATATTGAACATAGGTTTCACAAATGAACATAAACATGTACATGCATCACATAGCATAATCGGTCCACGTAAGCCGTTCTTTCCTTTCTTGACCTTAAAACTTATAACTTTTTGCATAGAAAGTCATAAATAAATTTTAGAAGCCTTAAAAGATCATAACCATGAATTTAGGACCCAAAAATCAAAACTTAAGAAAAATAATTCGAAGCTACAGAGCTCCAGCGCTAAAAGAGAAGCTCTGGGGCGCTATACTTGCGCATTGACAGCTCTGCTGCACTGCAGTTTCTATGCATTCCCACTGATATTTCGAGTTCTTGCACCCAGAATTTGAAAACGTGGTAAACATAAAAGTTTTAGCCCTTGATCTGGACTTTCTAAATCCGAAACCCGCACCTTAAGAGTATGTTTCAATAAAACTTTATGCTCATTCTCCCATGATTGGTCAGTGCAGAAAAATCAAACCAATCAATACACTTCGGGGCAATTTTGGCCAAAATTCCAAAATGATTTGGACAAAACTCAAAACATGAAAGTTGTAGAAATTTAGACTAGCTTTTAAAAAAAGTAAGCCTCATGTAATTTAGATCATTACAGTAGTCTTTATCTTCAAAATTGCAACAAGTGCTGCAAATTCAAAACAATCAAACACACAACACATTTCAAAGCTTTAACTTAAAACTTCAAAATATGAGATTTTCTACTACTTATGCTATAAGTTTGGCATAAAATATTTCTTAAAATCTCAAGGACACATAAAGAATTTAAAATCATTTTTAAACTCTCGATCATACTCAGAGAATCATCAAGAACGACTTAAGTTTCACGATTTCAATCAAACATAAACCATGATCTTGAACTCTTAAAAATCATGCATAAACATTACATAAATCAGAATTTTCATATCAAAATACATATATCTTGAATGGTGGTTTAAAATTGCTTTAAAAACTTGCCTTAGATCTTCGAAGAACGGAATCAACATGGACCTGTAGAGAACTAGCTTTACTTAAAACGAATCGAGACATTATATAAAGGTAGTCGAATGAAGATGAAATCCAAGAGGTTGTTTAGCTGTTCCTAAGATCAAGACAACACTTTTACATGGTGAGGAGACACCAAAAACCAAAGACAAAACTAAGAAGAATTGCAGCAGATATCAAGTGCAAAGGCAGATTACAAGAAGGCTTCGATCTAGGACGAAACATCCACCAAAAATAGCCATTCATAGCTCAAATCGAAGGTACGTATTTAAGGAAGATAACCCTTCAAACGGATTGATGTTTTGCCGCCGAATGAAGAAGTTATTAGCACAATTCAGCAGCTGCTCATAGGGTGGCGAGTTGGAGGATGGAGGTTGAGAAAATGGAGAAGGAAAAAGAAGATGATACGTATGAAAGGGAATATAATAAGATAATAGGTGGGGGAGGAGACAAGGGACAATATATTAGTTGGGATGGGGTAGGGGAGGATAATGATAAGGGGCGGTGGTTGGAAATACTACATCAAACGTAGTCTATTCAACGCACATCAAACTCGACTAATAAGATTTTTCTCATTACGATGATTGAAATAAAATCATATTAATATTATACTCAAAATACTCGTAAAATTATTTTCTACGATCTCGTGCATAGGCTAGTCTCGTTTTCTCAGTCCAAGATTAATTCAAACATGAAACAATTAAATTATTTAACAAGACATAAAAATATATTAGGCATATACCTAACATCAATTAATGTAAATCATAACTTTACACTTCATAATTAAAGTGCACAAACTAATAAAATCATTTAACACAATAAATAAATGTATATTTTTAAAACATGAATTATTCACTTTTAAATCGTTTACACAACACATAAAACATTTAATTAAGAATAACGTTTAAATCATAAATAATCAAATAAAATAACTTAAAATTCATTTAAAATTCTTTTAATAAATCATAAATAGATTTTTGGATTTTTCGGATATTAAAATTTTACTGTCTATGGTGATTCATTCGAAAACTGTCTCTCTAACCTTGCTCTTGTCCTTACGAGGTGTGTCGAAACCTACCTAGTCCTAAATTCTGAAAAGTGTCATTTTATGGTTCGACAAGGTGTTGTGTTGGGTCATGTCATTTCATCTAAGGGAATAGAGGTAGACAAAGCTAAAATTGACATTATTCAGTCTCTCTCTTATCTCACATGTGTGCGGGAAGTGAGTTTTTTTCTTGGCAATGCATGTTTCTATAGGAGATAAATTCAGGACTTCGCCAAGATCGCATCCTCCATGTGCAAACTGTTGCAAAAAGATGTCCCGTTTGAGTTTGATGAACGATGAAAAACGTCTTTTGACAAACTCAAAGGCTCATTGACATCTGCACCAATAATCCAACCACCGGATTGGAGCAAAGCATTCGAGATCATGTGTGATGCGAGCGACTATGGTGTGGGCGCGGTTTTGGGCCAAAAAGTTGGGAAAGCATCGCATGCTATCTACTACGCTTTGCGTATCCTGAATGATGCCCAACGGAACTACTCCACCACTGAAAAGGAGTTTTTGGTTGTTGTTTTTGCATTAAAATTTTTTTTCTCTTATTTACTTGGTGCTAAAGTCATTATTTATTCTGTCCATGCAGTTCTTCGCTTTCTGATGGTGTAGAAGGAGGCAAAACCAAGGCTAATAAGATGGATACTGCTTTTGAGCGAATTCGATGTGGAGATCAAGGACAAACGAGGAACAGAGAATCGAGTCGCAGACCACTTGAGCCGTCTAGTTCATATCGATGAGGAGCTCAGCTTGCGTGAAGAATTTCCTGATGAGCAACTGTTTTCAGCAAGCGCAGAATTACCCTGGTACGCAAATATTGTTAATTATTTAGTTACTAAAGGGTTTCCTTCTGAATTTTCAAAAGCGCAAAAGGACAAAGTGAGAAGCGATGCTAAGTACTTTGTGTGGGATGATCCATACTTGTGAAAACACTACGTTGATCAAGTCATACGACAATGTGTACCTGCAAGCGAGGTAATATCTATTCTCACGTTTTGTCATTCTTATGAGTGTTGTGGCCATTTTGGAGCAAAAAGGACAGCAAGAAAAGTATTGGATTGCGGATTTTTCTGGTCATCCTTATTTTGAGATGCTTACGTTTTCTGTAAGTCGTGCGCTCAGTGCCAAAAGACAGGTAATATCTCCCAACGTAAGGAGATGCCCCAGCAACCTATTTTAGTTTGTGAAATCTTTGATGTTTGGGGCATCGACTTCATGGGACCTTTTCCAAGTTCATATGGATATATATATATATATATATTACTTGCTGTGGACTATGTCTCGAAATGGGTGGAAGCAAGGGCCACCTGTACTGACGATTCTAAAGTTGTTGCAGAGTTTATCAAGCACAACCTTTTCTCTAGGTTTGGGATTCCACGAGCCATCATCAGTGATAGAGGAACGCACTTCTGCAACCGAACTGTGGATAGTTTTCTTAAAAAGTACCATGTGACGCACATGATCTCCACGGCATACCATCCACAATCCAATGGTCAAGCTGAGGTATCGAATAGAGAGATCAAGTCCATCCTAGAAAATACCGTAAATTCTACAAAAAAGGGCTGGAGCGTGCGCTTAGATGATGGTTTGTGGGTGTACAGATCCGCGTTCAAGACGCCGATTGAAATTTCCCTATATCGGCTGATATTTGGGAAACCGTGCCATCTGCCAGTGGAATTGGAGCATATAGCCTATTGGGCTATCAAAAATTTTAACATGCAGATGGATGAAAGTGGCGAGCTTAGAAATATGCAATTGCAAGAATTAGAAGATATCTGCAATGACGCTTATACCAGTTCAAAGATTTACAAGGACAAGACAAAGGCCTTCCACGACAAGATGATCTCTAGACTGGAATTCGAAGTCGGACAGAAAGTTCTGCTCTATCACTCACGACTTCGGTTATTTCCAGGAAAGTTGCGTTCACGTTGGAATGGTCCGTTTGTTGTTATTAATGTCTTTCCCCATGGTGCAGTCGAAATTCAAAGTTTGGACACATCCAAAACATTCAAGGTGAATGGTCACCGACTTAAACACTACTATGAAGGAGTCCAAGTGAATATAGGAGGGGACGAGCATGATATCACTCTCGATGCTCCGCAAAATGTCGAGTGAATCGTAGCATGCAGTCGAGCTATAGACTGACTGTAAATTTAGCGCTGGCTGGGAGGCAACCCAGTGTTCTTTATTTTTCATTTCCATTTTTTTATTTCAGCATTTTTTGTTGCCCCTTGTTTTATTTTTGTTTTTCGGAAAATAGAAAAAACCAAAAAGATTTTGAATTTTTTTGGCTCGCTCGATCGGTCACATCTTACCGATCGAGCGAGTGCTGTTTTTGTGCAGGCAGAAAGTTGATATTTTTTGCTCGCTCGATCGGTCACATCTTACCGATCAAGCGAGAACACTTTTAGTAAGGCAGTAAGTATGGGATTTTTCTCTCGCTCGATCGGTCACATCTTACCGATCGAGCGAGAGCACTTATAGGGCGGACAGAAAGTTGGGTACTTTTAACTCGCTCGATCCGAAACATCTTACCGATCGAGCGAGAAGCTTTTTACGCGAATTAAAACCTGATCTCCCCCTTCTCCCCTCTCTCATTCTATCTTATCACTCTCCTCTTATCTCTAAATCCCTAAATCCCCTAAACCTTGCAAGATAAATTTTTCACAAAAATCTTCATCTTCTATCGCAGGGTATTACTAGGTGGTCGCAACTCTACACTTCGGTTACCATCATCTCCTATCATCTTCTCCGGTCTCTAAATCCCTAAATCGCCGAATTGCCTCTGCTATTTCTCGTGTCATCTTTGTACTTATACATGGGGCCCAAACGAATCCGAGTTACAGGCGAGTCATCTTCTCAAGGCGCAGCCGCTGCTCGTTCTCACGCCAATTTTTCCGGGCACTTTGTCAATGAAGCGGCTCGTGATCGCTACATGCTCGCTAAGGTAACCCGCTCTCCCATTCCCGAGCGTGGATTCGAATTGGAATTTGGTGATAGTGAAGTTTTTGAGTTTATTCAAGAACGTGGTTGGACAAAATTTTGCACGCAACCTCCTCTTGCTGTCGTACCCATTGTCCGTGAATTTTATGCTAATGCAGCGGATAGGACGAATAGTAAGGCATTTGTCAGGGGGAAATTGGTTTCTTTTTTGCCCCATGAGTTGAATTCCTTGTTTGAAATACCAGAGGTCGATGATTCTCTATATCAAAGCTTAAAACTCGACCCGGATTTGGAGGAGTTTCTAGGCCAACTGGCCTATCCTGGAGCTGCGTGGGTTGACCCGGTGTCATCCTTGAATTTTAAAGAGCGCTATTTGCATGTGCTTCCTGAAAGAGTGGGTGCCCGATTAGCCAACTTGTGGCTAAGGGCTTTTATGACTCTATGTATAAAATAATCTTTGTTTAATATAATTTACATTCATTAATGGCATTTTCTTTATCTTTCTTCATATTGTTATATTGTGATATACTATTATTGTTTTGATAAAGACCTTGAATATACTATAGTGTAAGTAAGATGAAATAGTGAATAAAGAGAGATCACTATTATGAAACACATCTTATAGTCACTGTATATTCTAAACAGTTCCTAGTCAATTGAGCCATCCGCTAATAAGGATAAGGATCGCTCGAGATTAAGACTAGCATTTGTGATGCCAAGTACCACGTTTCATTGGTAATGGACATGGAGATGTTCAAAGCATGCAAATGGATATTCATATGATGAATGATCGAACTACCCTATTCGAACTTTCCAAGTGGTTATCACTTATCGAGTGGATAAAGTCCACGGTTTTGGTTGTACACCATTAGTCCTTACTACTTGAAACATCATTGAGACTCTATATGCTTGTACTGTTCTTTGACTCATTTACCGACTCTATTGGGGTCATCAGGTGTCGAGATTGGGTACAGTTACAACACATATAGGAGTCGATGCTTTGTTGTCAAGGATTCACCACATACTTGCGAGTGTGGATATCCTATGCGATCTGAGGAGATATTAGTGTGACGAATCTCTGGCCAGAGTACATGATGTGTTTTAGGTTACTCGGTTTTCCTAGTAACACATGCGATGTCACTATTTGATCTCCAAGATGTAATGCATAGTTATCGAATCTCGAACGACTCTCGATGCACCAATGGTTGTTGATTCGATCGGGATATATGGATGAAGAAACCGTACTGTACGCTAACCAAAATCTACTGGTTCTTGCAGGCACTATCAGTGATACCTAGGGAATCATGGGGCGATGTTGCTAGACGCTCTTACCATGATTCGTTGGGCAAGTCGAAAATTGTTGTTCCGAGTCACAAGGAGTTGTGAGCCCACGTCTAGCTGTATCCCTGAACCATTGAGGGTCACACAAGTAATGGATTACTAAACCCCGTTGAGATAGTTAAATTTAAAGAGTTAAATTTAATGAAAGAGAAGTTAGACTTCTTAACTAAAAGGGAGTGAAATTTCCTAAAATGACATAGGGATGGGCATTTTTGGAAATCACTGAATTCGGATTCAGAAAAATTATCTTGACTTTAAAAGGTGCAGAAATGGTTTCTGTGCACATTGGTGAAATCGATTTATCAATCGGAGTCATGATGAATTTTATATTAATTTTTATAATAACGGGCTTGGCTTGTTGGGCTTAAGTTATGGATTGTGGGCCCTAAGGAGTTAGAGTCCTAATACAATCATAACTTAATCTAGTCTAGAAATTATCTATAAATAGATGAGTAGTGTTCGAAAATCACAAGAATTCATTCTAGCAATTTTCGAACACTACACAAAATTTCTAAGGGATTTTTTCGAAAATTTCCTTCTCCCTTTTGAGAAAATTCGGTCTGTTATTTTTCCGAAAAATCACTTTCTGAATTAACAGATCAAATCTGTTTATTCTCATCGATAAACATCTGATTGATTTCTAGTGCAATCAATCAGAGGGTTTCTATTTTCTGTTCGTGGACCTTATTCCGGAGATTGATCGTGAAGCCATCGGTTCCCGGGATATACAAGAAGAGCAGATTAAATTCTGTTGGTGTCCATAATCAAGCCGTTGCTTGAACAGGTAAAAATTTAATTGTGATTTTATTTTTACTTGCATAATTTAATCGTAAAGTTTTGATACCCATGATATGGAATCGTTCCATATACAAAAATAAAATTTTTAAACTTCCGCTGCACCGGATATCAATTCTTAATTGATCTGAACACGTTTTTCCAACAGTGGTATCAGAGCCAGGTTGATCAGATGAAACGATTAAATTAATCGATTGTACAAAATATTTGGCCTCGGTTTTTTGAAAACAAAACGAGTTTTAAAAATTAAAATTTTGACGGAACAAGGGTATCGGGGCAGCGATTTGATCGCTGCCCAGGGAAGCGCCAGCGATGGCAGCGATCGTCGCTGCCCACGGGCAGCGACGAAGTTGCCCGCCTCCACGTGGGCAGCCCTGTCCCACGTGGAGGAGGGGGCTGCCCGGGAATGTCCCGGGCAGTCCGGGAAAAAAAAATTAAAATTCAATTTTTAATTAAAATTTTAAAATTTTGAAATTCTAGTTTTTGATCCGATCGAAAATTGTTTTTGATTGGTTCACGAGGCATCGGATCGAATTGTTTGAGTCCGAAATTTTTAAAATTGATTTTTGGATAAATTTGAATTTTAGGAAAATTTGTAAATCTTATCCGTTAAATTAAATTTTATAAAATTAATTATTTTGGTACAATTGATGATAAGATATGATCTTATGAAAGTATTAGATAAAATATGATTTTATCTTTTAATTATGATGTCATTGCATGTTATCCAATGTTTTAATTATTGAATTAATTATTGGATAAAAGGACGATCGATTGCCATGACCAATGTTTTAGGTGTATGTTAGGTAATTTACATTTGGTTTTATTTTTGTTGGGTTTTATTAATGGGCTTGGTTTATAGCCCAATTGGAATTGTAATTTGTAATAAAAAGTGGGTTTGGTTTATGGCCCGTTCCCACCACTTAAATATGTATCCCCTACTTGTCATCAAAATTTATTGAAAATTTTTTAGACTTAGTGGGAGATAAAGATTTGAAGACAATGGTGGGCCCAGCAGACGATAAAGACCGAAAAAATATAAATGGAAGCTCAATTTAATAGAATTGCATTGCATACTTGCATATCACCTAGGATTGGATTTAGACTCGTGATTGGCAACCACGGGTCGATTAGATAATGGGATCGATCATCCTTAAATAATATATGATATTATTGATGTATGCATGTTTAGACTAAGTTGTATGAATCTCGCAAGCATACATAAATTGCATGATGAGAAAGATTTTCAAAAATTAAAAATCTCTCATTTTAAATATGATTTAAAATTGATATCAAGATAAACAAAAGGGAATTTAAATATTATTTAAATATTCCTACCTTCCATCAACGATCAATGTATGAGATGCTATCCGCGGGCACGGTCCGACTCATATTATTGGGGGGGCCCGTTCGTCGAAAAGCTGTACATTGGATCGACACATGTTGTAAGTTGGGTGGAACTTCCATGGGATTGGCTCATATTATTGGGGATCCACATGGCGACCGTCCATCACAACTTAATATTGATGGGTTATCTTGACATGTCACAATAAACGGCGTCATATTATTGGGCCCTTATTGGACATGAGGTAAAAACATGGGGATTGCTTTGGAAGTAATTGGGCTCTACCTTTTGAAAATTATGATTGGCTGATATTATTCGGGACTATAGTTTGTCAATTGGACTCCATGTTCCCACTAAGGAAACAAGTTTCCCATTTTCACTAGAGGGTAGTGAAATCGTTAAAATAGTGGGAGTGAAATTCATAAAATTAAATCTCGCCATATTTTATGTCTTAGTAAATTAATTAAGCAATCATCGATTATTGTCTGTTTCATCTCAGTATATCATTATGATGAATCTTATAGTCACTGTATATTCTAAACAGTTCCTAGTCAATTGAGACATCCGCTAATAAGGATAAGGATCGCTCGAGATTGAGACTAGCATTTGTGATGCCAAGTACCACGTTTCATTGATAATGGACATGGAGATGTTCAAAGCATGCGAATGGATATTCATATGATGAATGATCGAACTGCCCTATTCGGACTTTCTAAGTTGTTATCACTTATCGAGTGGATAAAGTCCACGGTTTTGGTTGTACACCATTAGTCCTTACTACTTGAAACATCATTGAGACTCTATATGCTAGTACTGTACTTTGACTCATTTACCGACTCTATTGGGCTCATCAGGTGTCGGGATTGGGTACAGTTACGACACATATAGGAGTCGATGCTTTGTTGTCAAGGATTCACCACATACTTGCGAGTGTGGATATCCTATGCGATCTGAGGAGATATTAGTGTGACGAATCTCTGGCCAGAGTACATGATGTGTTTTAGGTTACTCGGTTTTCCTAGTAACACATGCGATGTCACTATTTGATCTCCAAGATGTAATGCATAGTTATCGAATCTCGAACGACTCTCGATGCACCAATGGTTGTTGATTCGATCGGGATATATGGATGAAGAGACCGTACTGTATGCTAACCAAAATCTACTGGTTCTTGCAGGCACTATCAGTGATACCTAGGGAATCATGGGGCGATGTTGCTAGACGCTCTTACCATGATTCGTTGGGCAAGTCGAAAATTGTTGTTTCGAGTCACAAGGAGTTGTGAGCCCACGGCTAGCTGTATCCCTGAACCATTGAGGGTCACACAAGTAATGGATTACTAAACCCCGTTGAGATAGTTAAATTTAAAGAGTTAAATTTAATGAAAGAGAAGTTGGACTTCTTAACTAAAAGGGAGTGGAATTTCCTAAAATGACATAAGGATGGGCATTTTTGGAAATCACTGAATTCGGATTCAAAAAAATTATCTTGACTTTAAAAGGTGTAGAAATGGTTTCTGTGCACATTGGTGAAATCGGTTTATCAATCGGAGTCATGATGAATTTTATATTAATTTTTATAATAACGGGCTTGGCTTGTTGGACTTAAGTTATGGATTGTGGGCCCTAAGGAGTTAGAGTCCTAATACAATCATAACTTAATCTAGTCTAAAAATTATCTATAAATAGATTAGTAGTGTTCGAAAATCACAAGAATTCATTCTAGCAATTTTCGAACACTACACAAAATTTCTAAGGGATTTTTTCGATAATTCCCTTCTCCCTTTTGAGAAAATTCAGTCTGTGATTTTTCCGAAAAATCACTTTCTGAATTAACAGATCAAATCTGTTTATTCTCATCGATAAACATCTTATTGATTTCTAGTGCAATCAATCAGAGGGTTTCTGTTTTCTGTTCGTGGACCTTATTTCGGAGATTGATCGTGAAGCCATCGGTTCCCGGGATATACAAGAAGAGCAGATTAAATTCTGTTGGTGTCCATAATCAAGCCGTTGCTTGAAGAGGTAAAAATTTAATTGTGATTTTATTTTTACTTGCATAATTTAATCGTAAAGTTTTGATACCCATGATATGGAATCGTTCCATATATAAAAATAAAATTTTTAAACTTCCGCTGCACCGGGTATCAATTCTTAATTGATATGAACACGTTTTTCCAACACTTCCTGCCACATGGTATGCTTTTCTGACTCGGCGTCTGATGCCGATATTATGTTCTAGCGAAGTCAGTCTTGAGCGTGCTCTCCTCCTTTACGCTCTTGATATGGGGTGGCCAGTTAACGTGGGACGCGTAATCCATAGCGAGATTCACCGGTCGATTACTTCTACCGTTGTGGGTCTCTAATTTCCAATGATCATCACTGCTTTGTGCATACGCGCCGGGGTTTCTGTTCGTAACGAAAAAGAATGGTTGCAGCCTAAGCGACAAATAAACTCGGCTGCTATTGAGGCCAAGAGGGCTTATCGCATTAAGAACTTTTTGCGAGACAACCGTTTCCATCATCCTCCGATTCCCCAAATACCACCTCAGCCTCCTCGTCGCTCTCAAGCCGATGCTATTCATGAGCTCACTGCCTACGCCCATCACCAAGATTCATATAATACTGTGGCGGCTCACAATTCGCAAGCTGTGGATGCTTTGTTGAGGAATCTCACATTACACTTTGGCCTTGATCCGACTGCCGTTCTTGCTGCTCTGCCATACCCACCGCCCTTCCCATTCCAGTATGCCGCTCCTGTTCCTCCGCCCGAAATTGAAGAGGAGGACGCCGCCGACCGCTAGACCAGGGGAGTTCTATTTTTCATTTTTCCATTGCATTATGTTTAGTTCTTTGTTGTCTTTTGTGTTTGAAGCATTGAGGGCAATGCTTCATTTAAGTGTGGGGGTGTATTGCATTTGCATGCATGAGTGTTGCATTTGTTTGTGTTCTGTTTTTGCCTTTCGTTGTATGCGTTTTTATGTTTGTGTGTTTGTGTGTCATATGCATGAGTTGAGGATGAGAGTGCTAGCCCATGATGATGAAGTTATGTTGAGAAAATGACATTTTTGAAAAATTTTGGCTCTTGATCAAATTGAGAAATCGTAGGATGTTTGTTGAATATTCCAAGCAAGCTTGTTTAACCAATGAAGTGTATTGATGTAATTGATATTGTGGATGTCTGTTGGACCATTGCACGACAATAGGTGTTTGTGGAACTTGATGGTTCTTGAATCTCGATGATCTTGTTGATATAACATTTACTCTCTTGGGTACACTTTTAAAATTTTTTATAACATGTTATGAGCAATTGACTCCATCCGAGTTGCGAGCGAGATGTTTGAAATCCTATTTGTCTTGTTTGTGGCTAAGTTTGCGGATAAAATGAGGTTAAACCTAAAAAATTTAATTAAAGGTATTAGTTCCATCCGGGCTTGGAATGTGTTTGAAATCATATTCACTATTTCATAGCTAAGTATGCGGGTAATTATTGGGACTGTAAAAGAAATCGAACATTGGTGTGTAATGTGCTTAAGAGAGTTTGTGTTTTGTTGATGGATTGTTGGGAGGAGAGTTCTTGATTGAGAAACTTGCACCGAATTGTTTTTAGGTCGTCAAACCGTCTTGAAGCTTTGTTTTTTTGAAGTTGCATGTAACTGGGGTAACATGTCACACACGCACGTTCGCATTCGACTGAAGGTGCATGTATCATTGATGATTGATAGTACGTGTGCAATTGTTTTTATGGGAAGACTTTTCTGAGGCTATATTGTACATGCTCATCTTTGCTTATGTGTTTGTTCTGTTTCATTTTGTTTTGCATGACTTAGTCGTGGGAGAGTAAGGAGTAAATGTGGGAGAATTTGATAGTTGTGTTTTTGTTGCATATTTTAATGTCATTTTGTTGTTGTTTTGCATTTTTTTATGTGTTTTAATCATGTGTTTTATTCGTATTGCATATTTGTGTCTGCATAATTTGTTTCTTGGTTTTGCTGGTTAGGTTGTGCGTTTTGGCGGATACATGGACGGATCTTTGAAGCAAAGGACATGCTGGAATTATTCTGAAGAAAAGATCGATCTGCAGCTTTCAACCGATCGAGCGGAGTATGTGAAGTTGAATCCAGTAGGCTAAGGAATTTTCGGCCGATCGATCTGCAAGATTTAGCCGATCGAGCGGCTGCCGTATTTTGAAAACAGTGGGGTTATGTTTTTGTGCTCGCTCGATCGGCCAATGTTTACCGATCGAGCGAGCGTCGCTGTTCGGGAGAGAGTTCTTATTTTTAGAAACTCTTTTATTTTGGACTCTAATTTTTATCAGGCTTTTATTCCGTTTTTGAGAGGATTATTATCAGACTTTTACATCTCTCTTTGGCGGCTAGGTTTTGTATTACAATTTTCTCTCAATATTTCTTCCTTTCTTTTGAATTTTTCTTGAGTTTTTCATGAATCGTTGCAGCTAAACTTTAATACTTGGTTGAGGGAGACAAGCCCTTGATTTTGTTTATTCATGAGATTCGATTTTCATGGTTTAATCTTTGTTGAGTATCAATAGTTGATCAGGTTTATTTCATGTTTGTATGTGAAATTTTTGGATTGGCCATCTTAGGATTTTTCTATGCAAACTATAGCTAAATTAGAATTCAAATTCGTAATTGTTTGAATCAACTAATTTGCGAAGCAACTGCATTTGATATTTTCTGCTGTTGAATTTATTAAATCGTAGAAACAACTCTTGACTAGGCTAAATACATCCGCTGGTGCATGTGTTGTCTAGATTCATCAGTTTCACTCATTTGAATGCTACCTTAGATCTAAATCTAGATGGAATTTGGGTTGATTTATTGGTAAGGGTTAATCTAGAACGCTGATGTCTAATTAACTAAGATTAAGGTAAAACAGGAATTTGATTTTCAATGATGAATATTTTATAGGATTAATTATTTATAGGGAATCGATGATTGAATGATTAAATATCAAGGGTGTAGTCGACCGATACCAAGGCTTGTCTCTTATTTATTACTTCAGTTTAATTTTCAATCTTGCATGATAGTGATAATATTTATTTTTAGTTGCTTAAATTTTCAATAGTTAATTCCAAAACTAAAAAAAAAAAAACTCCCTTTCTTTTACTTAGAACACTTTAAATTTCCCTTGTTAGGATCGAAATACGTGTGTAGAGGGGGGGGGGGGGTGAATACACACTAAAAAATATTTTAGATCTACAATAGCTCGTTCTTGAAATGTTCAAAAATAAACCGAGCACCGATGAATTATATCGAGTTTGGTTTTCAAACCAAGCGGAATACACTCGAAATAATCCTTCGTAGAAACCGAATAAACATTTTATAAGTCATTTTAAAATATTCAAGTTCAAATAATAAAAACAGTTTGGTTGAAGCATTTTATCAAACACTTTGTATGCTATATTTTGGTCTATGAAGAACACATAAAATGCTTCAACAATGCATCTTAAAACAGTGGCAATAATAATGTAAATGCGATAAACAAATAGACACAAATTTGTTTATGGATGTTCGGAGCTCAATCTCCTACGTCACCCTTTCTCCCACCTCGGAAGGATCCACTAGAAGACTTTGATTTATAAAAACCCATTTGTACAAACCCAATCCAATTTAGGACTTATCCAATGCCTAAACGAGAACTCCTAGCCACTCTCGATTGTAGGTCTCAACCTCACAATCCGCATATTGTTTAACGTTTCTTATGCCAAGACTACAAACACAATGTTTAATGCCTTTATGCTAAGACTCTCACTCAACTTATCTATGAATACATCTCTTGAATATGTGAGTGAGTTGGGTGTGAAGAACTAAGGCTGCTCACGCTCAAGAATTCTGATGATGTTCTTCACACCTTGGGATTTGCTCTCAACTAGCCAATTTCTTCATGTAGGCTGCCCACACTTTTAATCTTCATTCACTTCTCTTGTTTTGCCTTCAAAGTGTTGTATTTATAAGCTCCAAGAATGATTTAAACGTTAGATTCAATAATATGACCGTTTGGGATGTTTTTGGACACTTTCTGAAGTTGCAACGGTCATATTTGAGTAGCTGTCACTTTTCTGAGTTTGAGCTGAATTTACTGTTCATCGGGCTGGTTTGACCGATTCGATCTGGTCAAACTCATCTGGTCTGGTCAAGCTTTGATCTGGTCTGGTCCGACTTTGATCTGGTCGAGCTTTGATCTGTTCTGGTTCATAGTTGATCTAGTCTCTTATTTGATCTGCATATCCAATTGATCTGGTTCGTTAATGATTCAATCTGACCTTTTCACTTGCTTATAGCTCTTGATTCACTGATTTCTGGGCAAGGTGATGAACTTGAAAGTTGTAGTCCTTTCTCTTGGATTTCCATGGAATCAAGAATAGCTCAATTTCGAGTTCGTATGTGAGAGATATAATCGAAATACTAAGTTGTGTAAGAAATTCTGTTATGAAGAATTTCTTACAAGATCTCGAAAATTCATCATGCTTTATCTGCTTCTTACACTCCGATTCAGATTGAGCTTCTTGAAGATGATTTGTAGATCATTGTCTTAGCTTCGTAATTCATACTGAATAATCCCGTTTGAATAAGCGAGCTGTAAGTTATGGCCAAAATACCAGGACTGGTCTGTTTGATCTGGTTGCTATAACTTTGATCTGGTTTGCATCCAGCTCGATGTTGCGACCACATTTTCGCCTTGATAACATCCGAATTAACTCATAGGACCTCAGATATGAATTGTAGATATTTCAGTAAGCTTTCCAACCGTTTTGGCCTCAAGTCATTTGGATCACCGAGCTATGAGATATGATTGATTAACTAAACTGCGCCAGATTGACTTATTTGATTTCCAGCTCAAAGATTTCCAACTTTGATCTACTATCTACAACACTTGATGAAATATGTTAGAAACACAATAACAAGTTTTGTTATCATCAAAATCAAGATTGCTTGTGTTTCACAACCCAACATCCATTTTCTCGTGGGAACGATCCCTACTCACACTACTACATATTCTTGTTTATCTATGAGTTGGGTAATTTGGGCGTGACGCGACTTAGCGCTATCATATTGGTCGGTTCATGGAGACAAAATCGATTTAGGATTGGGCCGATGCCGAAGTAAAAACATATCTTTTACTTCGACAATTTCATTAATTAACGAAGTAAAAAAAAGTCGTTTACTTCGTTAATTTCATAAATTCTCAAAGTAAAACATATGCTTGTACTTCGTCGATTAATGAATATGACGAAGTAAAAGATATGCTTATACTTCGGCAATGACAGTAATTGACGAAGTAGAAGAAAGTCTTTTACTTCGGCAATTTCACTAATCGATGAAGCAAAATAATGACTTGTACTTCGAAAATTTCACTAATTGACAAAGTAAAAGACATTATTTTGATTCGCCGATTAGTGAAATTGCCAAAGTAACCTATGTTACACTACATTAAAATTTAGATATAATAATTACACAATAAAAATATATATTTGAAACTTAAAATAGACTGATAAGGTTCATAAATTATTCAACTCAAAACAACGAACATCCATAAATCCACAAGTATATCTACCAAAATAACCCAAAAATAGGCATGTAAGTATTTCCACAAAACTAAAAGTGTATCTATTTAGACAAAACAAAGTATTATCCCAACGTGCATGATACATTTAAGCACCTACATAGGAGTCGACGAATTCACTTCATTCATTTCTAACTTCATCAAATTGATCTTGGATCTTGGCTGTAATATTGGTTCTTAATGGATCCTGCAAACTAAAGTGTAAAAAAAGATAGCTCAATGTCAATAGTAATATCATCTTCAGGGTAAAACTTGAGGTTTCAGAAGTTTGCCTAGTGCAAATCAATTTTTTGGGTTTTAGTTTCATGAATCAAGATATAATCATGCAATTAATATTCACGTGTAGTTCCTAAACAAGTCTAAAATTTGTTTAAGAGTTAATAGACCTACCTAAACATCAAAATCACCAAGTAAAACATCAACGTATTGAGAGAGCTTACACTCATATGTAGTTCACATCTTGCTTTATTTGAAGGTTTTCGTATAACCGAGAAATAATCCGATAAGCATCACTTTTAACTCCTCTGCATCACTTGATATCAAGAAGATGAAATGTAACCTATATAATTATTTTACTCACTATAATTGTATGAAATGTGATGTGCTAGATAGTAGTTTACAAACACACAAGAATTTGATGTATGCAAATATAAAAATATGTAATGAAATATACCCTTGATCTGCTGCATACCATCAGATATTTTGACAACAACTTCATTTTTTATTGTCTCTTCTCATTTCTAAATGCAGCTACTGTTTCCGGATTTGCTTGATTTTTTGACAACTTCCCTACTGTATGACAAAGATTAGAAACAACACCACGTATGATCAACTACCGAAAAAAATTATGAGAAACATGACTCCAGGCTAAGGACACTCTCAGGTGACAAAAAAGAGAACGAAACAATGTACAAAACAGAAAATAAAAACAAAAACAGATGCGTTCAATACACCACCAAGTGTACATCAAATCATTACTTTTATCCAAAATAGGTAGTAAAATCAAAGATAATGCTAGAATATGAACCATAAGCTGACGAGTGCACTAGATCATACATGGTGCACTTTTCGCCTCCAAGTTTCTGTACATTTGAATTGTCGTTCAGAGTGTCAGCTAGATCCAATTCAAAGGACTCATTTGGGTATAAATTCTTACAAATTTCTTCTGATGTTGATGTCTCGATCAAAGTTCCTCCCACAGTAGAAACAACATTAGAATTGTCCAGAATTCTCCCATAGAACATCTCACAGTCAGATTTGTACAAGACCTGGAACATTGAGATCACTAATTAATTTACAATTAATCCGTTGATCTACTGTAGAGTCGAATAAAATAAAAGCAAACTACAAAACTAAAGTACACAAGCATACTGGATTTAGTCTGTGGAAATGCCAAATCCATTCGCAGTCTAATGGAACCACCAATGGGCCTTCACACAATGGATTCAAAATGTTTTGCCAGCAAAGGAAGCCAACAAGTATTATACCTGAATGGTTATAAATTATACAAATTAAATGGAAAGTATAACAACAACATCATGTGTTTCAATGTACTGAGTTCAATACCAAAAACCACTGCATAAACTGAAAATTGTAGAATCAAGATTTATGGCATCAAGAATACGCAAAAAATCAATCAAAGATTAAACAATAGTTGGATCAAAATATTACTATCATTTGTTGCATTCCATGTCGAATGGCTCAATCGATTATTAAAAATTCCAGAAAACTGGAACATAAAAATTGTCAGTGTCAGCAATTTTGGAACAAAACGCTTGCCTGGTAATGGCCCTTTTGAGACCCCGCCCTTCATAAAGCCAACGCTTTCTATCCACGGCCGTAAGAAACCAGAGCTGACCTTTTGCCGCAGATACAAGATCTATGCTAATTTCAATGCTCTGCGCTGCTTTCCACTCCATCTCCATTCCTTAACATTTCACCCACAAAATCCAGCTCTTATGAAGCATGGACTACTGATTTGCATTGCACCTCTTTAGTTAACAGACAAACTTAAAAATACAAACACACTTTACATTATAGTGATCGAAAAGAAGAAGTAACTGATTAATAGCTAGCCAAGAAAATGAATAAGAACACAGAGATCATCATAAATTTAAATGAACTGAAGTGAAATCAAATAAGAACTCAGCAGCCATAATATAGAAGCAGACCACCACAAAATCTTTCGATCAATCAAAATTCAAAGGCGATATAACAAATAATATTCATTAACTTAAATTCAAAATTACCAAATATGATTGATCATAACACGTGTCAACTTGCTTAAAATCACTAGAACTGCAATAAAAATAGTATTTTTAATAGAATATATTGAATTGAGAGCAAATTTGTTACGAGACGGTCTTAAAAGCGGAATCCAATCCAACAGATATGGGATAAAACATCCCCTAACTCAGCAGCAAATTACGTTTGAACCATATTTGACCAGGGTCATCCTCAGCCTCAATCCAACCAACACACACGCTTGCTTTTGGCTCAAAAAAGGAATCGCATCTCAGCACACACAAGCAAAGCAAAGAAAAGAAAAGAATACCGTTGTCAAAACAATATATATACACACACACACACACACAAAGGCAGCTGCAGAGCCAGCTGAGAAAGAAGTGAGGGGTTGGTGGTGGATGGCGATGTCAGGGCAGAGCAACTACGATCTGTCGTACAAGATCTTGCTCATCGGAGACTCCGCGGTCGGCAAGAAATTGGAAACCATCAAAGGAGACAAAGCAAACAAAAATATCACAAAGAATTCTTAGTAATTACTAAATTATAAACACAATAATGCAAATAAATTTATCAAATCAAATATATGTACTCTTCAAACTCCTTAAACTTAAAACCCACAAGCTGGAATAAAGCAGGCCGCTATACTTACCCAAAAATTCCAAATCGCTGCTGGAAATCGTTGAAAAAGGGTTGGGTAGGTTTGAAACTCTCGTAAGCTTGAACACCAACATCTCACGACCCGAATCCCTGAGAATCGATCTGAAATCAGTCATAAATTGGAAGCACTAACTTACGCTTAGAAATAAAAGTACACATCGAGAATACCAAAAAAATCAGCTGGGATCAAAGCTCATTCGCACGCTGAGAAACAGCCCTCGAGCATCAGCTTCAAACGCGCGATTTGGAGCTCTTTTCCTTCGATTCATGGAACAGCTTACGATTGCGACATACAGGGTGTATTCTTGACCCATTCGCTTGAGAGTCTCCTATTTCTACCCAAAACCCTTGCGATTGTAATTCTTGCTCCTAGTCAAGTTGTGGAAGAACACCTTGGCATCAAACTCCGACTCCATTGAGGCGGGAGACGAGGGATAATCTCTTGCAGCTGCTGGACGCTAGGGTTGAAGAAGAAAGGGATTGGGATTCGGGCATTTGGAGGTTTTTTTACGGTAGCAGAGATAAAAAGTTAGAAAGAAATGAAAATGAAAGGGAGATTAAAGTACTGGGTTTCAATTTATGTTTTCACTTCAGAACTTTTCAATTTAATTTTTTTTTTAAAATCATATTACTTCATCAATTATAATATGCCGAAGTAAAAGTTTACTTAAAATTATTAGTGAAGCCCGTGTTTTTTAAACTCCGAAGTAAAAGGTGCGTGTTTACTTCGCTAGTATTATTAGCGAAGTTGATGGCTGTATATTACTTCGTAATTATTGAACGCCGAAGTAAAAATTGGCGAAGCCCATAATTCTACTAGTGGACAAATTTAGTTACTCATAAACTTGCTTTTTTTGCTATTTCTTCTCTCTCCTCCTTCTTGTGGGAGCATGAGAATTTTTTGTTTTGGTTAGTAGATCTTGTAACAAATAATTTGTCTTATTCTTAATAAATTTACGAGTTTTAACGTGAAAAAAAAAGTGAATTTCCTTTCATACCTCTCTTTCGTTTAATCCCTCAATAAATTATTTACCATATTTATTATGGTATTTCTTTCTTTGTTTGGTCCATGGTTGATTTATTTAGTGGATTGATTTATTATGGTGATTATCATTATATAAGATTGTGTCGTTGCAATTTTCAATCCAAACGCTAGCACTACCTGGCTCTCATGGTCTCGACACCACCAACTGAGTATCTATTCACATGCTCATGTAGTGCAGCATCGACATCCAACTTTAGTTGGTTACGCAACGGCCTGGACCAGCGTGCATGTTTCTCCCTCCTCCAATCCCATCGGTGTTGTTGATACTAAAATATTCACGAGCAACATGATACAGCCTCAGCATTGGACCACTCCAGTTTGCATCCATCCGAGCAATACTACTATTCTCTTCATGAGCGATGCGCATCCGATCTTGCCAGATCGCCCATGCTCTCGTAGCAAATAATTCCATTTCCTCTCTAGATAGAACCTTCTTCATCCAGATGTAGATGTCTATAATGCCCAAGTGTTTGACCTCTTTTAATTGATGATGGAATATAGTTCCTTTCCAACATGGTTTTGTTGCTTGGCACCATAATAAGGCATGACACATTGAATCATAAGCACAATGGCACAGAGAACAAATCCCAGAGACCGGAACATGGTGAGTCCGCAAGTTCAACCTCGTCGGAATAATTTCCTGAAGAGCCCTCCACAAAAAAAATCCGGACTTTCGGTGGAACCGATAATGCCCATAAATGCTTCCACAAGAATACAGTTCAGAGCTATGGCTGGGATATTCAAAAAACCCAATATCCAATTTATAACCATCTCGAAAAAGGTTTTTGCTTCGAGGGTGATATATTCAGTATATGGAGTCCTCGGCTAGAGAGCAAGAGATTGGGATAGCCAAAATTTCTTGTGCTATGTATGTGGGAAATATGTTGCGCACCAGGCTTGTATTCCAAGCTCCATTTTGAATAAGAGAGATGATTGTTTCTATGACATGTGAGTTTCCTGGCACGCAGGTTTGAAATGGCCACCCAGGGAGCCATGGGTCACGATGAATGGCTATCTTCAACCCTTTACAAGCACGCCAACATAATCCTTTACTCAATAGATTCCGACTCCACATAAATGACCTCCAAATATTGTAAGATGGGTTACTGCCCATATTTGCATCCATTATGTCTTAAAATATCTGTCTTTCAGAACTCGAGCAACCAAGGATCCTGGATTTGAAATTATTCTCTAGATCTGTTTTTCCAAAAGAGCTTTATTGAAAGATTCCAACTGCCGAAATCCTAGGCATCCCATGCATTTCGGCCTCTCATTCGAACCCCATTATAATTTTGCATAATGTCCCTCTCAATTGCTTGTGTAACCGATTTTGGCACTCGAAAACAGGACATGGCATATGTTGGTATCGATTGAAGCACAGATTTGATCAGAGTTTCTTTACCGCCTGCTGAAAATATCTTGTTGCCCCAGCCCTGTATTCTTTTAGCCACCTGCTCAATGAGGTAGCGGAATTGTATCGTCTTGCTACATAGAGGAAAAGTCGGTAGCCCCAAGTAAACATCATGTTCCTGCGTCACAAAAATAGATATATAGCATCATTTTGATTCTTTTTCAGTCTCATCGGGCGTATTGGGGTTGAACGAGAGGGAGGATTTATCAAAGTTTATAAGTTGTCTCGTGACTCTTTCATACAACAAAAGACATTGGCGCACTACAAAACAATCCAATGTCATTGCCTTAAAGAATATTAGACTGTCATCGGCAAAGAAAAAATGAGTTATCGGAGGACAAGAGTTGGAAATGCAGACTCCTGTTAACAGATTCCGTGCTTCATGTGCGATCAGGAGAGAAGACAGCCCTTGGGCACATAGAACAAATAGATAGGGGGAGAGAGGGTCTCCAACGCCCTGGGATGATTGAACCAACAAATTCCCATTCAAAGAGAAGGAGTACTTCACTGTGCGCACACATCTCATCAACTTATCTATCCAAAGTGGGGAGAAACCCAACCGTCCCATCATCCTCTCAAGAAAACTCCATTCTACACGGTCGTAAGCCTTACTCATGTCTACCTTTAAGGCCGCATATCCTGTGTTGCCCACTTTTTTGCTTCGAATCCAGTGTAATGCCTCAAAACCCAGAATTCCAGAATAGGCCGCAGTTTGTTTGTTAAGGCTCGTGCGACAATCTTATAGCCACATTACAGAGGCTGATCAGTCTGAAATCCTTCATTGTCATAGGATTTTTTATTTTTGGGATAAGGGTAACAATAGTTTCATTCCAATCATCAACGGGTTCCCCTGCATTCAATATTCCTAGTACAACAGAAATAACTTCCTGACCAATTTCATTCCAAAACTTCTGGAAAAAGAAAGGGCACATCAAAGGTTGCTTTCCTGAATTCCTCAGTTGTGAATGGGGATCTGGTTCATACGCCCATCAATATGCGGTTCAACACATTCCAAAACATGTCATTGCTCACTCTCCGAGGGGGGGTTGGCCGAACTGAAAATATTTGAGAAGTAATCCAAAATAATTTCAGCCATGCTATCTTTATAAGAGCACCAGTCCCCATGAGACATAATTAACCTACTGATTAGATTTTTTGCCCTTCTCTTGGTGGCGCAAGCATGAAAATATTTGGAGTTCCTTTCGCCATGGGCTAGCCAGTTCACTCTGCTCCTTTGTTTCCAATACGAATCTTCCTTGGAAGGCAATATTTCTATCTGATCTTCTAAGGTGTGAATATGATTTTCCGAATCCCTCCACCTATCATGCGTCTTGAGTAAATTTAGTTGAGCTCTTTTACATTTTATCTGTCTAGGTAGATCACGGAATCTGTCACCTGCCCAATCTCGAGTGCAATCTGGAATCTGTGTATACGGTTAGGCAATGTCAATGACTCATTATTTCTGCACCAGCCTCTCGTCGCAAATTCAGCACAGTCCTGTTCCGTAGCCCAGTGTTGTTCAAAGTTAAATCTTGGGTTGTGGTATACTGGACACACGACCATAGGCCCCAATTCATGTAAAATATTAATTTGCATGCATGTTGAATTGGTCAAATATGTCATATTAGCAATTGAAAAACGTGAGCTTCATTCAATATATTAGTTGTTAAAAGTCATAATTGGTAGGAACAAGTTGTAAGACACATGCATGTGGGTTGTGGCTGCTAGTGTTTGTATTTTTTTATTTAATGTTTTACATGCGTGTTTAATTTGTGTTTTTCTTTGAATTGTAAACGTCAGTTGCCTATAAAAGGCAACACGCTGAATATGAAGGAGATTATCGTGCAGAATAAAAATCATTTCCTTCGTTCATTCTCTGTTTCCTTCTTTCGCTTATTTTTTGCTCTGTTCATATTAAAATCTAAAGCTTCCGACAGCAGTTCATAATTATTTCATTGAAATCCTTGCATACTACCAAATATATTACTGGTACCCAACAATTCAATGAGTATTGGTCTATGGTCTGAGTGATAGAATTCCAACGTGTGAGCGCGAGATATCGGGTATATGATTATTCTCTAGGGAAATGTCGCCACATAGTGATCTAGACGTTCAAATATGATGTCCTCCGCTGATCGGCGGTTAACCCATGTAAAATTCTTACCACAAGCATGTGGATCCTGAAGGGAACATTCGTCCAGCACATCACTGAATGCCTGAATCTGGGACAATTGTCTCATTTTGACTCCCAATTTTTCCTTGTCAAATCAAATCTCATTAAAGTCCCCACCCACAAGCCAAGGAAGGTCATTCAACTCGTTTAAACCATTCAAATGATGCAACTGGTCCCACGATAGATGACAATATTGTGAGTTAGGGTGTCCATAAAAACCAGTCCCTAAATGGTCCACTGAGCAGTCAATATGTCCAAAGGAATAAGATTGAACAGTAACAACAAAAGGGTTTTTCCACAATAAGATGAGTCCTCCACTTTTCCCATTGCATGCAGTTAACAACAAACAAGCTCGTAAAATCTAAAATATCTTTCCGCCGATAACACTGATAATCCCTCAGTTTTGTTTCAGATATGAAAAAGGAGGGATGGGTGCGATAAGATGCTTAAGCTCGTGGAATGACCGTTGGTTCCCAATTAAGCCCTCGAGCATTCCAAACAATGCAACTCATGGATGTCGGCCACCGTCGTTAATGAGTTATCCATCGAGCCCCCGATTTCCTCAACTGATCTTTTCTTAGGAACATTACTGTTGTCCATAGATGTGTCAGCCCTGGTGTTTGCCATGTCACCCTTAAGAGTCCGAGTATCAGAATTTAGGGTTGTATGGATCTCTCGAGTCCATCTCTTCCACTTGTTCTGATTGCTCACTTGCATTGCTAGCTCCTTCCCTTTACTACCGGCTTGTTCAATCACATCCAAGAAAGCCGAATCAACATCATGTGCTAAGCCTGGAGAGAAACTAGTTTCCTTCCCTCTAGGGCTGTGAAGGAATCAGTTTCAAATGAGAGATGAGTGCAGCCATTTGATCCAGTCCCCTTGTTTTATTTATGTCCTAGATTTGAAGGGTACTCTCCTCGGCAGAATTCACACCAACAACATGCTTTAGTGGTAGAGATCTAGTATGATTCCTGACCAACGGCACTGTCTCAACCCCGGATAACAATAGCATTCTCAGACGAGCTGCACGTCGGGCCGGGTTTCAGCAGATTGGGTACCCCGATTACTTGGTGATGGCATCTGGGCCATAGGTTTGCCCTCAACCCCCGGAGTGATGCTTTCAACCAGCTCCCATATTTTAACTTCCTTATATCCGCTGTCACGGAAAGAGTGTCCAATGAGACATCATTTATAACAAAAGTTCGAGAGTCGTTCGTAAGGCAATAACGTCTTCTCCCCAGGGATTCGCTGTGATTACTGATTTGGACGTGATTTTTCAGAGGCTTAACATTGTCGTCCAGCCGTACCCTAATTCTTGCATATCGACCCATGGCAAAACCATTCTCATGTGTGTCGATTTCCTCGAATATCCCTATCTATCTGCCCAACATAGCAAGAAAATCTTTGTGCACGAGTACCAAACGGAGGTTATAGCTATCATTTGACCCATATCGATATTTCATCGACTCTGGATTTTGCATCCCTCTTGGCTCCCGGAACACTATTAGATTTCGAAAATTAATATTCCACGGTCCTCCGAAGATTGCTCGCTTTCAAGTCCAGTAAAAACAAATTTTCTCCCAACTATCCGACTTCTATGTGTTTGTTGTCTTGTAACATGCGAGGTAAACGTCTCACGATTGATAGATAGCCTTCGGAGAAAATACCTTGGCCACCAAGTAACTCCCCAATCTTCAAAGTGTCCTGATCAATCTTTAGGGTTTACTCCTCATTACCATTTGTTTCCAGTTTTAGTTCATTGACAACCTTGCTACATCATCAGGGTCCATGGATGATCACGCAATCGGAAAAGAGAACAAATCCGATCTCAGAAGGCTTAGAAAAGAACTACATCAGGGTACATGCAAGGAGATTATGTGATGATTGATTATGAAAATATGTGAGTTTGGATTGTGAATTCTTCAAAATTCTGTTTGGGTGGTAAATTTTTTCCAAGAAGAATATGAGAGTGGTTTGATTAAATATGCTCTAGATTTAAGAAACATGGATTATGGGATTGAATTCAAACTTAATTATAAATTTTTATTTTTATTTTTTGAAAAGTTGATTCTGGTGTAAATATATTACAAATTTAATATGAATTTATAAATTATATGTTTTTAATCTAATATGGAATATGTTATTTTATTAAAACTAAATCGTGTATAAATATTGATTTAACTAACGAATTATTTTGATTGATTTATTAAATCTTTAATCGATACTGTATATCAAAAAAGGAAATATAACCAAAAATTTGATTGACTGGTCACCGTTTCTTGTAATTTTACATTGAATTTCCCAGTTACATGTTTTTTTAATCTTTTATGGAATGTGTCATATTTTTCAGAAACATTTAGAAACTAAAACGTATATTCATGTTAAATATATAATTAAATTAAGAAATTAGATTGATTGATTGATTTTCTAAATTGGATTGATAGGTTCTATATTTAGAAACAAAGATTATGAGATTGAATCTCATACTTGTTTGTTTTCCATCATTATGACTATTTTTGAAACAATAATTAGTAGATATTTTTCATAAGCTACCAATGTTATAAAGTTTTAACATTTTTAAATAATAATTATTACTTTCAGTGTACGGTATTTTAATTTTTTGTGTGTTATTAAATTGGTTATGTGAAAACATGAATTTAACATAGATGTTTACATTTATGGGATTGAATCCCTAACTTATGTAATTTTTCTTTTTTGAATGGTTTTAATTTTGAAAATTTAACTACTTGAAATATTCGAAAAGTTGATTGGCTGAGTTGATTGACATGTAATAAATTATTACAATATTCGTATCAATTTTTAACTTGCATGTTTTTAATCTAATATGAAATATCTCATACTAAATCGTGTATAAAAGTTGAATTATAAATTAAATTAAGGAAATTATCTTGATTGATGTTTTGAATCTTTAGTTGATACTGTATATTAAGAAAGAAAATATATTCCAAAATTTGATAAGATTTATCATACTTTTTTGTAATTATTGCATGAATTTTCTAATATATGTTTTTTAATCTGTTATAGAAGGTGTCATATTTGCATGTATTTGATTGAAACTAAAGTGTATTTATGTAGAGTTTTAAATTAAATTAAGAAATCAATTTTATTATAGATGTTTTGAATCTTTAATTAATAGGTTCTATATTTAGAAATCAAATATTATGGGATTGAATCCAAGACTTGTGATATTTTCCATCATTATGACTATATTGTGATAAATAATTATTGTTTAAGTGTCCAATTTTTAAATTTTGGTGTATCATTAATTGTTTATTTGAAGTTTCATCAATTTAATATAGATGCTTACATTTTTATAGAGATTATGTAATACCCAAAATAAAAGTATATGGACTAAAAAAATTATAAATCACCAATTAAAATTCATTAATAAAATTATTCGAACAATACCAACATAATTAAAAATCTTGGAATTATCAAATGTCTAAACCAATCAAAACTCATTGACGAATGAAACTCCAACCATTACATAAAATTTGAAATAAGCACTCTATATTTTGAAAAATATATTTCAATCTTTTCCCTGCTTGATGGTAGTTTTTAATTTTTTTTCTATTGTTCTAGAAGAAAACTCATTCATCAACGTTCTTTTCTTCGTAGAATCCTTCAAACCATCTTGTGAAATAAGAATTTTGCCTGTAAATTTTAATGGTGTAAAAACTTCATATATCCGACGATAGAACCTGTGGGAAAAAAATATTTATTAGGTAATGCAGAAAATTCTTCTAGATGTTATACTTAATTTCATGATTAGAACCTCCACATCTCTAGTTTATGTCATTTTCAGTTTCTAAAATAATTAGATTCATGTAACAATTCGAGAATGTTAAAAAATAATATATTAAATTTGAAATAATGACTTTCATAGAAAAGATATTATGACTGGCTCTCAAAAAACATTTCGGCATATTTTCCACAATTATAGGGTATGTTACCATTTTGATGACAATATATGTTCCATTATATCCATGAATTTGGTTGTTCTCACTTGAACTTTGAACAAAACATTTCGATCAGCTATATATTGAAATTATTTCGACATTTCTGTAGCATCCATACCATGAAATAATATATGCAAGATTTATATTTAATAATCATCTACAATGGAAAAATACATTATACTATCAAAAACTTATTTTGTAAACCTGATTTTCATTTCAGTCTTCAACTCTAAAGATGTTTTTTCAAAACTTTCAGCACACTCTCTATCTCACAGTAAGAAAATTTCATTTTCAGTGATGTCAACAACTTTCACTTGTATCTTGAACCTAGGAAAAGAATGTTTCAAAAATATGTTTAATTAAATAATCGGTGTAAAATACATGAATTATGATATGTATGCGTGTTCCCTGAAAAATGAAGATTTATAATAAAATCGAAGATAGATAGAACATAAAAACAAATCACAAAAAGTTTATGTATACCTCAACATCTTAAAATATACATTCCATCGATATCTTGTTTGTTTTGATATGGAGGTAGATCGTAGCAATGTACTAACCGTAGTTTCAGCGCCCAATGCAATCTGAAACATCTAGTTCTCAGATCATTTAAAATGAAGGTGTCATTTTCTTTGTAATTGAGTGGAGAATGTTTTATTGAAGTTTGAAATGTTAAATAATATTTTCTGCTCGTAAACCGTACTTATACAATAAGTGTCTTCAAACCAATATTGGAAATTCTTAGTGAGTTTTGTTAAGTTTATAATTTTCAATTGTGCAGGAATTGTTTTTTGAATTATAGAGATAAAATTATCAATATTTTGGAAAGCAAATTGTTGGAGATCAAACTCTAGGGTTTCGGTGATAACAAAGTCAAAACAAAACCAAGTAAATAAACTAATCGGACTCGTTAAAAATGAAGGGTTAAAAATTTCAATCTACAGATCAAAGCTCCGAAATGAAATCAAGATACGGATCAAAACTCCACAGACATATATCTTATTGCACCAGATCGATTGAAACTAGATCCGACAGTCAACAATCAGATCGAAGCCTCACTCTGAAGTATCCGTTGCTAAGATCGTTGGAGAAAACGACAAAATCATTTAATAAGATTTTGTAAGTTGATCGGCCTACGTTTTAAAGTCAAGATCTGTGAGTTATTTATTGAGATATGCTGGCGGCCCAATATCAAAAATTGTTGGCGGCTCACCGGCTACTTTTGAAGACTATAAATACTCAAGCATTTCGAAGATTCAAGACAAGAGACGAAGAGTGAAAAATTACAAGCAATCAAAATCAAAGTCAAAAAGTCTTCACTCAACACACTAACTCAGATACCCACTCCATTAGATCAAAGTCTCGATACTCTGAGTTAGAACACACTATAGATCGATCAAGCTCAAAGAAACACTTCAAATCAATCCAGATCAAAGCTACAGATTCTCAGATCAAAGCTACAGATTCTCAGATCAAACTACCGAAGCATACTTTGTTGCTTCACTTTGTAAACTCTAAGTAGAAAAGTTGTTCTGCTTCGAGTAAGAGTATTGCTAGGAGTTCCTATCAAAGGATTGATTGGATTGAATTTGTACAAAGAGATTGTATAAGTCAAAGTCTTCTAGTGGAATCCTTCTGGAAACAGAAGAAGGGGTGACGTAGGAGAATTCATCTCCGAACATCCAGAAACAACCCTATCTCTTTACTGCACTTATTTCATATTCATCTGCATTAGTATTATTAATCATTCAATCTGTGAGGAAGATTACTTCCGCCTGACTTGCTCAGATCTTTCAAGCTGATCAAAAGTTTTAAGCAACAAAACTTCTGTCTGATTCTTACAAATCAGATTGAAGAACCCACAAACTTTTAATTGTGTATTCACCCCCCCTCCCCCCTCCACACATATTTCGATCCTAACAAGTGGTATCAGAGAGGTTCTTGCTTATCACCTGAATCGTCTCTTAAACTATAGCATCTTTAGCTATGAAATCGTTTAGTAAAATCCCTATGTTATCAAAAGAAGATTATGATGACTGAAAAATTCGTATGCAGGCACATCTATCAGCACTGGATGATGATATGTGGTTCGTTGTAACAGATGTACCAATGAAGATTATGAAAGTCAACACTGATGTTGCTATTACTGAAGGTGCTCCTCATATAATAGAAAAGCCTCGATCTGAATGGACTTCTGAAGATAAAAGGAAAGCCAATCTTGACAATGTAGCCAGAGACATCCTATACAAAACTCTGGACAAAAACATATTTAGCAAGATCAAAAGCTGCACTACTGCCAAAGAAATATGGGAAAAGCTCACTCAATTATGTGAAGGAAATGATCAAACGAAGGAAAACAAACTCATGGTAGCCATTCAAAAGTTTGACAATATCAAGATGAAACCAACAGAAACTATGAATGAATTTGATGAAAGATTCAGTGGTATCATGATCGAGCTAAATGCACTTGGAAAGAGTTACAGCAATCGTGAAGTAGCACTCAAAGTCATGAGAGCTCTACCACGAGAATGGGATGTAAGGGAATCCAAAGATCTCAATTAGATCGAACCACATGATCTATTTGTAGATCTTAAAGCTTATGAATTCGAGCTGGGAGTTCGAACTAAAGAAGACACATCAACATCACAAGTTACCAAATCTCTCACTGCAGCAGATGAAACTCCTGTAACCAAGACTGCAGAACAAATCAGTAGAGATGCAATGTCACTATTTGTCAAAAAGTTTGGAAGATTCATGAGTAAGAATCACAATAACTTCCAAAGAGCAAACATATCAAGTTTCAAATCAAAAGAGTCAGCTGAAGAAAATCGAGCTTGTTACAACTGTGGAAAAGAAGGACACTTTATAGCCGATTGCACCAAACCTAAGAAGGATAAAAAGAGAACATTATACAAAAAGAACTCAAGGGAAGAAAGAAAGAGATTTAGCAAAAAGAAAGAACAAAAAGCTCTGTTAGCAGATGAAAGCAATAGCAAACGGGCCGAATCAGACTCCACTTCATCTGACTCAGAGACATCGTCAAGTGAAAGTGAAGAAGAAGCTGTCAAATGCCTTATGGCTAATAACTCTGACATTCCAGACAATGGAGAGGTACTTGACTTTACTTCTGATAAATTTAGTAAGGAAGATCTTAGTAATGCATTAAATGAGATGGTTATTGAATATCGCACACTATCTCACAAGTTCGATGAAGTCAGAACAAATGAAAAGGGCACAACAGATAAGTCAGATCAAAATAACTCAAATGAGTATACTAGATCAGACAGTCTAACGGCATAACTGAGAACAATGATATGAGAAGTAAGTTGCAAGAAACTTTATCTGAAAATCAGATATTAACAGATTTAGTAAACTCTTGGAATAAAGCATCGATATCCTTAGATAAACTTACAGAAATGCAAAAGCAAGCTGGTGATAAATCCGGCTTAGGCTACAGCACAGATAAAGGAAGTTCATCTACTTCAACCACTCAATCGTGTCTGGAAAATAACAGCTCCAATTATCTGAAGTTTGTGAGATCCAGCACGATATATGAACCAGAGATTCCTATGACATATTCAATACCTCATCAAAGCAAACTCTTACACAGAGGGCTGGGATATGTTGAGACAGACGGATCTAAGTCAGGATGGACTATACCTAGATCAAATTGGTCTAAAAATGGTTCTGAAAGACAAAGAACTTCACCAACTAAAAATAAACCACATTCTAACAGCTCTTATAGAAAGTATTGGAAGTCAAATAGGAATAATCGATCTGATCACAACACTTGGCACACATAGCACAATGCACAAAAATCATCAGATAAATTTATAATTCCCAAAGGACAACATCATGGAAAGACTGTGAAGATAATCCAAGTATGGATTCCAAAGGGATTAATCCAGCGTGGACCCAAGTAGGAATGGGGACCAAAGTTATTTTATTTTATTTTTGCAGGAAAACAAGGATGAATTGATCAAACAAACAGTCTGGTACCTGGATAGTGGATGCTCAAGGCATATGACAGGAGACAGAAGAATGCTATCTGAATATACACCAGGACCAGGACCTAAGATTATTTTTGGAGATAATTCTAAAGGTACAACCATGGGTAAGGGTAAGCTTATTCATGAAAATATTCACATTCAAGATGTATTACTTGTAGAGAATTTAAAGTATAATCTGATTAGTATTAGTCAACTATGTGACTATGATTATTGTGTGGAATTTCAAAAGCACACCTGCACTGTAAAAGATCAATCTGGACTAATCATTATGACAGGAGAAAGAAATGGAAACACCTATAAAGTTAATTGGTCGGATCAACCAATCACTTCAGTCTGCCTGATAGCATCAAAGATGAACCAACATTGGTTATGGCACAAAAGACTAAATCACTTGAACTTTAAATCTTTAGCCAATCTGAGTAAACATGAATTGGTTACAGGTCTGCCTAAAATCGAGTTTTCAAAAGATAAAATTTGTTCTGCCTGCCAACTAGGTAAGCAGATCAGATCAACTTTTAAAAACAAAGGATGTAAATCATCTTCCAAAAGCTTAGAACTATTGCACATGGATCTTTTTGGTCCTATTCCAGTAATGAGCTTAGGGGGAATGAAATACACCCTGGTTATTGTTGATGATTTCTCAAGGTTTACTTGGGTGATATTTTTAAAATCTAAAGATCAAACTGCCACCCAATTGATTAAACTGCTTTTAAGACTTCAAAATAAAAAATCACAAACGATTGACAAAATTAGAAGTGACAGAGGAACCGAGTTTCCTAATCAAACTCTGTCTACTTATCTTGAAAATCATGAAATCAGGCATGAGTACTCTGCAGCTAGAACACCACAACAAAATGGTGTTACAGAAAGGAGAAATAGAACTATAAAGGAAGCTGCTAGAACAATCATTGCTGATTCAGGTATTTCACAAAAGTTTTGGGCAGAAGCTGTAAATACAGCTTGTTATACTCAGAACAGATCAATGATTAATAAGAAATTTGGAAAAACATCTTATGAGATCTGGTATGGTAATGTCCCAGTGATATCATACTTCAAAGTATTTGGTTACAAATGTTTCATTCACAACAATGGTAAGACTCATCTGACTGCACTCGATGTCAGATCAGATGCTGGTTTGTTTCTTGGATACTCATCTGTTAGTAAAGCTTATAGAGTTTTTAATATTAAAACTCTAACAGTTGAAGAATCAATACACGTTGTTTTTGATGAAAGATCTGTTACTAATGAATCTTCAAGCTTAAATGATCTCAGTAACAGAATAGAAGATGCAAAGCTTGACTCAAAAGATGAAGAAGAGATTCAGATCATAATTCATTTTGAACCACTTCAAATTGAGGAACAGATACCAGAAGAACCACCAATTAACAATGATATTCCAACAAACACTGAACATCACAATGATCAAGATCAACGAGGGAACACATATCAACTTGGTCCAAATTACAGATGGTCCAAGACTCATCCACCAAACTTGGTAATAGGTAATCCATCTGCACCTTTGAGAACCAGAGGTCAGATGATTAATGATTTCATGCATGCTGCCTTTATTTCTCATATAGAACCTAAGAAATTAGAAGAAGCTCTTCTTGACAGTAATTGGATAGAAGCCATGCAAGATGAATTGAATCAATTCGAAAGAAATTCTGTCTGGCATTTAGTTCCTAGACCTTTAGATAAATCTATAATAGGAACTAGATGGGTATTTAAAAATAAACTCAATGAAAGTGGTAATGTAGTAAGAAATAAGGCACGATTAGTAGCACAGAGTTACAGACAAGAAGAGGGCATTGATTTTGATGAAACCTTTGCTCCTGTAGCTAGACTTGAAGCTATTCGAATTTTTCTTGCTTATGCTGCTTTCAAGGATTTTTAGGTATTCCAGATGGATGTTAAAAGCGCATTTCTCAATGGTCTTCTCCAAGAAGAAGTGTTTGTAGAACAACCCCCAGGATTCGAAAGTCAAACTTATCCAGATCAAGTATTTAAACTGGATAAAGCTCTTTATGGGTTAAAACAAGCTCCACAAGATTGGTATGATACTCTCTCACTTTTTCTTAATGATCATGGTTTTACTATTGGCTCTGTAGATAAAACTCTTTTTAAGTTTGTCAAAGGCGACCACACGTTATTGTACAAATATATGTTGATGATATCATATTTGGGTCATCTAACCCCAAATTATGCAAAAAGTTTTCTAAGATGATGCAGGACAAATTCGAGATGAGTATGATGGGAGAACTAACATTTTTTCTGGGATTGCAAGTCAGACAGATGGAAAATGGAAATATTCATTAACCAGGTCAAATACACAAAAGAACTTCTGAAGAAATTTGGAATGGAGAATTGCTCTGCTGCTAGTACCCCAATGAGTGCTTCAATCAAACTGGACAAAGATGAAGCTGGGCCTTCAGTAGATCAAACTCTATTCAGAGGACTTATAGGATCTTTACTCTATCTGACAGCAAGCAGACCAGATATAATGTTCTCAGTCGGTCTATGTGCAAGATTTCAATCTGATCCGAAGCAATCTCACTATATTGCCGCAAAGAGAATCCTAAAATATCTTAAGGGAACTCAGAATGTTGGATTATGGTATCCAAAAGATTCTAGTTTTAATCTTATTGGTTACTCAGATGCAGACTATGCAGGTTGCAGAATTGATCGTAAAAGCACAAGTGGGACTTGTTAATTTCTTGGTGACAGGCTTATTTCTTGGTTCAGTAAGAAACAAGCATCTATTGCTACATCTACAATAGAATCAGAATACTTAGCCGCTGGAAGTTGTTGTGCACAATTGCTCTGGATTCAACAGCAACTCAGAGATTACGGTGTTAATTCATCTGAATCACCAATCTTCTGTGATAATACAAGTGCAATAGCTATCACTTACAATCCAGTTCTACATTCCAGAACAAAGCACATTGATATTCGTCACCATTTCATCATAGATCATGTTCAAAAGAAAGATGTTCGTTTGGAACATGTTTCAACCGATTTGCAAGTTGCCGATATTTTCACCAAACCATTACCTGACGCTAAGTTCTCTTATTTTCGAAATGTTCTTGGTTTAATTGATATTAATTAAATTAAGCACATGTTTAGGGGGAATATTTGCTTAATTCATAATATCTGCTCATCTCAGTACATTTAACAGATGAAAAATATAAAACTTATTACATTTCACTCATCTGCCTCATAAGCTACTCGAGCAAGATCTATTCTACTACGCATCTCACGGCTCCAGTTGATCATCCAAGTACTTAGAGAGCCTTGACCATTGCAGACGTCATCCTAAAAGCAAATGTTCTGCATTTCATCTCGCTCTGTGAGGAGAATGAGAAGCCAAACGCCAGAGGATTTCAAGACATCTCTAGTATTTTGAGTACCCAGCATGAACTTACACCACTGCATCCTAGCACAAATTCGACGACGCATTGCAAGAGTCAACGGAGGAGGATTGGGAAGACGGTGATACTAAAGGGAATCAAGGAAATTCCACATTCTCATTCCTCGCTCGAACACCCTTCTTGTGTACAAATCCTTCCGGATTTCATTCTTTTGTTCAACAGATAGAACAACGGTGCTATCATTCTCACTTGCCATTTACTCTTAATGTTTTGAACTATATGTTGTTAGTGCTTTGTAACTTTGCTTCTTATAGGGAGAGATCAATAAATGACAGGACATCAGCCGCTCCAGATTCTTTGAACGTCCAATCAACTTCTACTCATTTATTACGGGAAATTCAATTTGACCTGCCTAGATCGTGATAATCCTTCTTGAGATTCTCATACCTTTTAACTTTATTTAAATGTCTTTAATTTTTTATGCAAGAAAATGAACAGTCATTCTTTTAATTTCACAAAATTTGTCCAATCACTGTTTGTCACAATATTCTATGCATATTTACTTCTCAGATAGAATCCTGATTGAATCATTACTTTCTGACCATGCGTTTAACTTGATTTTATTATTCTTAGGAAGAAATCTTTCATCCGACTAAAGATGGAACATCTATCTGAACTTTCATCTGGACAGTTTAATTTTTAGTTCGATACTGGTTACGATTTCTTAAACATTGTGTTTACTTTAACAGATTTCACTTTCACACACAAAACACAAATAGGAGATAATCATAACTTCATTGCAGAAAAACAAAGGTGTTACATTACATTCTTCATACTAACTTAATCTCCTAGATTTTGTCTCATTGGCCCCCAGACCCTCTTTCTCACATCAGCATCCAAACGCCACACGTTCAACCACTCCAGCACGACCGGATCAAAGAGCCTACCCTTGTACTCACCTGCATTAATCAGATGACTGAGGACCCTAACTTCCTTCCTGTACATCAGAAAGGAAACACCCTAATTCGAGAGGATCTCTTCAACGCTTATGGCACCCAGCAACTCCATGTACTTGTCCTTGCGATCCTCAAGCTCGCAAACATCCTCATACTTGCGTGGAGGAAACGGCGCCTAATGATACATTCGGATCTCTTCCACCTTGAACCAGAGTCGCATCACCCACTTCAGGATAAATTCCTGAAGTTCTTCCTTGAACTCCACGACAGACAGATGAGAACTCATTTTCCTTATCTATTTTTATGGTTTGATTATGAAACAGGATACTCGGAAGATACATCCGAGTGGTCTTCTTATAAGGGATTTTTGTCGTTTAAGATTCACAATAAATTATTAAAATATTATTATATCTGCCGCGTGAATAAAACTTATCACCGCAATTCTTTTTGAATTTGAATTTATGATTACGTCATCTGCCACGTGCTTAGTTTCTTAAACTTATCGGAAAATTTGCCTCTTCAACACTTCGCATTCTCTGAGCCCTAATCTGCCTCTTCTTCACAAAGAACAGATTACTCGCATTTGTTCTTTGATTTTGCAGGAAAGAGATGACGCCCATTACTCAAAACGTTCTTCTCATCGATTTTCACACCGTATTCGATCTTAACGATCAAGGAATGGTGGATATGTTCAGAACAATTGAAGCATCTGGGCTACGGAAATTTCTCAAAGGCGGAAAATTGCTTTACAAGCAAGCCCTACCCAAGTTCTTCTAGACGGCCAAATTTGAAAAAGACTCCATCTCTGCAACTCTTGGTGGAGAATCTGTCCGCATTACATCTACCCTCTTCACTTCATCATATGATTTGCCAAGATAGGGAATCACTGATTTTTCAACAATCTCGGCTGAAACAAAGAAGCAAATGAAAAGCATGTACTCCTTGACCAACAAACCAGTCCGCATTCCTTGCAAGAAGAAGGAATTGAAGATGGAATTCAGGATTTTGCATGATATTGTAGCCAAATCCCTTCTGGCCAAAGCAGGTTCTTTCGATGCAATTACATCTGAAAAATTTGATGTTATGGTTGCTATCTTTGCTGGTATTACCGTAAATTGGTCAGTTGTTCTGTTCAATATTCTATCTCCTATGATAACTTCACCTACAGAACAATCTCAAGGATTTGCAGTTCAGATCGGAGATATCTTGAATGATCTGAATGTCCATCTGGGACCCTCGTCTGCACTTCATCCGCACAAAACTTTAAATGCAAGAGCCATAGATGTATACAAAGCTAAGCAGTTGATTATTTTCAAGCGTGGTTCATCTCACTCGGATGAGATTGAAGATTTAACAATTCAGGATGAATCCAAGTCCTTGGCTATTATATCAACCAAGGAAGCTTCGCCTCGAAGAAGATCAGTTCCTAGAAGAAAGACTACAACAAAGATAAAAGTTTTGATCAATTCATCTGAGTCCGAATCTTCTGAATCAGATCAAATCACTCCAGCTGTTATTATCTCACCTCATCCGCAGAAAAGAAGAATAATAGTAAGGTCTCTTCCTCGGATCCCACTGCCTATCCCACCTATACTTATTCCAGCTATTCCTCTCTCTTTGGTGGAAAATGTTGTTCCGCCGGTGACTCAGCTCAATATTTCCATGCTTCAGTTTGGATTCTTCAAACAGCCTGATGATGTACCAAATTTACTGTCGAACATTCAAAGGATTATTGATCTGACTGCTGAACACATTATCAAAAATGTGGATTTAAAAATGAAGTCGTTTGATAAATGGGTCTTTCATCGGACTGGGGATCATTTTTCGAACATCAAGGAATTGAACATACTGGACTAGATTGCAGTACTTGAAAATAAAATCCTTGAATGGGCTGAAACTAAATTTGTGTCTCGAGCCTTGAATAGAAGAGAGTTTGTTCAACTTAGGCTACAAGAGAGCACTCTTCGACACATCATTTGAACACAGAGAGCAAAGTTCGATCCAACCAGTTTGGATATCTTTGACAAGACCGCTTCATTTAACCAACTGGAGAACGATGCTAATCTGATGACAGCAAATGCTCAACTCATGAGACAAGAATTTCCATCAGAAGCACCAGTCAGAGCTCAACCTTCATCTTCGGCTCCTCCGTCTGATACAGATGAACAATCCCTGCTAGATGAATTCTTTCTCTCTGCCGAACCAATCACTTCAAACATTTCATCAGCTACGGAAATTTTTGTTCCAGAAGAATCAATGATCATTTAAGTTGTCCCTGCAGAACAATCAGATGTGGTTCTCTTCTCTCAAGAACCATTAACCACATCTCATATTGAAAATTCTTTAGAAGATCAACTCTTGCAAGCACAAACAACTGAGCAATCTAGCTCTCAGGCAGATGAAATGGAGATACCGCAACATGCGTCTGTTCCTCTTGATACGCAACTTATTGAGAATCTCATTTCATCCGCCAAACATGTTCCCCAGGAACCATCGTTCAAGACCTCTGCTCCAAATAAATCTCTTACTAAAGAAGTATCCATGACTGAAGATGTTCCCTTTGACACTCAGTCAGCAGTGTCTGACATTGCTCTTGATACAGCTCTAGTTCCATTTTTTCCTAGAGAGGAACAGTGTATTGACTTGTCTGTCATCTCTGAGAAGGATAGCTCATCTGAACATTTGGTCATGGATTTGCCACCTATCTTTAAGATAGTTCGGGATGATCTTATTCACAGTATCTTCAGACCGATTACCATTATGTTCAAGGACAAGTTGGATCTTCCATCTGCAACTTTCTCTGTTATTTCTCTCTCTCAATCAGATAAGTCATCTGCCTTAATGGAAGATGTTGTTATTAAGCCTGCTGCTACTTCTGCCTCACTGCTTCAAATTTGTGCCTCTACTTCTTTTGATGCCACTGAGCCTTCTTCTTCACATCCGCTTAATGTCAGACCAGATCAAGACTTGACTAATTCACTCACTCAGCTATCTACTATAGTCGGTGAATTGCAATCCAATCAGATGCAAACTTCTACTGAACTTCATGATTTCAAGTCACATGTGCTGACAATGGTGAATAAAATCAGTGAATCTGTCTTGAACATTCGAAAGCAACACGTTAACGAATACATCAATATTCTTTGGAAGCTTGAAAGTCTAACTGCCTCCACTGAAGCTCACAACAAGCAGATTAATGACACCTTTGGTACCCAACTCACGGTTATTCTCGACCTTTTATTTGATGGTGGTGATGCCAAAAAGGGGGAAAAGGTTACCTTGTCAAGAGCCAAAGGCAAGGGAAAGAAGTAAAATTTTCAGATCAGAAGAAAAGCAAAGTCAAGCAGAACAAGTCAAGGAATCCTCTGAGAAATTAATTTTCGACATTTATTTTGTCTAAAATTATTATTTGATCTATGACAGAGATTTTTTTTCGATCTATCGTCTTCATCATATTTTTTATCCGAATATTAACTTGGTTTTGACATCACCAAAAAGGGGGAAATTGTTGGAGATCAAACTTTAGAGTTTCGGTGATAACAAAGTCAAAACAAAACCAAGTAAATAAACTAACCGGACTCGTTAAAAATTAAGGGTTAAAAATTTCAATCTACGGATCAAAGCTCCGAAATGAAATCAAGATACGGATCAAAACTCCACAGACATATATCTTATTGCACCAGATCAATTGAAACTAGATCCGACAGTCATCAATCAGATCGAAGCCTCACTCTGAAGTATCCGTTGCTAAGATCGTTGGAGAAAACGACAAAATCATTTAATAAGATTTTGAACGTTGATCGGCCTACGTTTTAAAGTCAAGATCCGTGAGCTATCTATTGAGATATGCTGGCGGCCCAATATCAAAAATTGTTAACGACTCACCGGATACTTTTTAAGATTATAAATACTCAAGCATTTCGAAGATTCAAGACAAGAGACGAAGAGTGAAAAATTACAAGCAATCAAAATCAAAGTCAAAAAGCCTTCACTCAACACACTAACTCAGATACCCACTTCATTAGATCAAAGTCTCGATACTCTGAGTTAGAACACACTACAGATCGATCAAGCTCAAAGAAACACTTCAAATCGATCCAGATCAAAGCTACAGATTCTCAGATCAAAGCTACAGATTCTCAGATCAAACTACCGAAGCATACTTTGTTGCTTCACTTTGTAAACTCTAAGTAGAAAAGTTGTTCTGCTTCGAGTAAGAGTATTGCTAGGAGTTCCTATCAAAGGATTGATTGGATTGGATTTGTACAAAGAGATTGTATAAGTCAAAGTCTTCTAGTGGAATCCTTTTGGAAACAGAAGAAGGGGTGACGTAGGAGAATTCATCTCCGAACATCCAGAAACAACCCTATCTCTTTACTGCACTTATTTCATATTCATCTGTATTAGTATTATTAATCATTCAATCTGTGAGGAAGATTACTTCCGCCTGACTTACTCAGATCTTTCAAGCAGATCAAAAGTTTTAAGCAACAAAACTTCTGTCTGATTCTTACAAATCAGATTGAAGAACCTACAAACTTTTAATTGTGTATTCAAACCCCCCCCCCCCCCCCTCTCTCTCTCTTGTAATACATATTTCGATCCTAACACAAATATTGTATATTGTATTAAAATATATATGAAAGTATTAAGCGTGATTTTGTTTTTGAATCTTTAAGGATGATTTTTTAATTTTTTCGAAATCAATGATTATGTATGGAATGTTGAAATCTCGGAGTTGAGATTTATACATATATTGTAAATTAGAAACATTATGTTATCTATATTGACCATTTAAATGTTTATTGATTTTATATTCATACAGATATTATATATATATATATATAATATTTTTGGTGTATTTTTTATATTTATCAATATTAATTTTTTTCATTTCAAAGGTGGACGTTAATTTTAGTTCAAATTGAAAATATTATATATTTCTCACACAATTTCGTAAAAAAAATATATAACTTTTTCTACATTTTATTTGATTTTATGTTATTATTTTATGATATATTACATGACTAAATAGTGAAAAATATGAATATGTCGTATAAAAATATGTTATATCATTCGGAAATACAAATCAGGATTGATTTCTTAAATTTTAGAGGTGTAATTGTCAATTTGGAAAGGAAATATTGTGCATATATATAAATATATGAAAGTATTAATCGAGAATTTTTTATTTTTTATTTTTAAAGAAGCGAGCGAGATTTTTTTTAATCTCTAAAATAATTTTTAATTTTTTTGAAAATCAATAATCATATATAGAATACATGAAAATGAAATCATGGAATTTAGATTTATAAATATATGGTAAATTAGCAACATTATTTTATCTGTATATCAATATATAATTATATATATGTGTGTATATCATCTATGTATTATTTAAAAAGAGTTTTGATATGGTGAGCACCTATCATGTGCACTTATGTTTGCACCTGCTGATGTGGAAACATGGAACTTTTTCGTCCAAAAATCTTTTCATAAAATAGTAAACAATTACCATTAAATTTAAAAATACAATAATATGTGATCTAATTTAAATTATAAATAGATATAATATTGAATATTCAACAAAATATAATATTATTTTATCCAAAAAATTATATATATATATATATATATATTTCAGCCGAAAAATTATTTCCAAAAATAGTGAAGACATTATCATCAAATTTAAAAATTCAAATAAGATATGATTGAATTCAAAACTATAGATAAATATAACATAGGGTATTCCAGAAATATAATATTATGATTTGAGTGATATAATTTTTGATCTAAAAATTATTAAAATATAGATAAATATAAATTTTAATTTTTAAATTTTTTTTCATTATCATACTTATAATTGCTTTGTTTATTTAACTTTATATATTAATTTTTGTTAATATAAAGAATATTTTATATTAATTGTACAGTGTTTAATGTAACTTATCTTATCAAAACATTATGTATCTATATTTTATTTTATTTTATTTTCTATTTTGCTATTTCAACTTTAAAAATTTTAAACTTTTAAAAATTTCTATTTTGTTTTTGTATAGAATACAAATTTTTCATGCATAAAATTTATATTTATTGGATAAATAAATTCCTTAAGAAATAATAAAATTTTAAATATACAAAGATAATATGAAGAAGTAAAATATTAAAATAAGACATTTTTAAAAAAATAGAGGTGTAACAACTTTTTTTATAAAAACATTTTAAGAGATGTCAAATAGTTTATTTCAACCGTTTAAAGCTGTTTTCTAATAGTTATCCAAACAAATTTACAAAACTTATAAACTCTGTCAAACACTCCTCCAACCATATTGAATTTAAATTGATTCCAATACTCTAAGATTTTAAATTCGTTGTGATGACCTCAATTGTAGTGTAATAAATATTAAGATGAATTTTATTTTATTTTTTAAAGTTATCTAAACAATGAAGATACATTTATATTAGTAGATTTCAAATCATTTAATCCAATTCAACCTTAATTAATTTTTATTTTAATTATTTATTCATACACTCATATTTACTAATAATTTTGTCAAAAATTACGTAGAAGTAACACTCTGTGCATCGCACAGGTAAAATACTAGTATATATAATAACTGAGTTTTTGCCATTTTTGGAAAAATTCTGCCAAAATCGTATTGCCAAAAACAGAAATAGTATTCAGTTAATTAGTTACATATAATTAAGTGAAAAGTAAATTTTTAAATACAGATTTGATATTATGAGCACCCATGATGTACACTTTTGTGTGCACCGCCGACGTGGCATTCTTTACATCCAATAAGTGAACGTCACATCAGCAGGTGCACACATAAGTGCACATGATAGATGCTCACCATATCAAAACTATATATATATATATATATATATATATATATATATATATATATAAATAGTTTAACTTCAATTGTATTTTTATCTACATTCTAAAATTTTTACATTAAATAATATATTGCTCGTAACATCATCATATTTTGAATATTTGTTGCGTATATCTATATATGCATATAGACAAATCAATCATCCTATTAAAAGTAAATGTTAAATTTTATTTGATAAAAAAAGACTATTTTAAATTTTTTACAATTTTATTTTATGTATATTTAAAATTTTTGGATTAAATAACATATCACTAATAATATTATTATTATTTTGAATATTTGTTGAGTGTTATATATACACCTTTAAATTAAATTTTTTTCATAATGAATTTTTTTTAAAAAAATTATATCGTATTTTTATTAAAAATTAAAAAATTAAATGTTGTATAAAGACTATTTTTATTTATATTTTTAATTCAATCATATTTTTATTTATATTTTCAAAATTTTAGTTTAACTATTTATAGCTGAGTTTTCTGTTTTGATATATAAAAATGCTAAAGGTATAACAAATATCATGTAAAATAATATTTACAACAATAATATCATAATATTTTGTCGCGATATTTTTTTATTAATTTACCATGATATTTTGATATATTAAATTCTTGTATTGAATTTTTTCGTTTGTAAAATTTGGTGTACATATTTTGTTGTATTAGGCAAAACAACCAACACAAAAAACAAAAAATAAATTTTGTTTGATCACGATAAAATATATTTTAATTTTTTAAAATTAAATAGTATTTTTATCTATATTTTAAAATTTTTAGATAAAATATTTTATCATTTATAATAACATCTTATTTTTTGAATATTAAATATTATCTTTATCTATAATTTTGAATTAAATCATATATTATTTGTATTTTTTAATTTTATGATATCTTTACTATTTTCGGAAATGTCTTTTGGGCGGAAAAAGTTGTTTATTTTTATTTGGGAGACTTTTTGTTTTTATATATACTAGTATTCCACCCGTGCGATGCACAGAGCTTATTTCGTATATAATTTTATTAAACATTAAATAATACTATAATTTTGGCAATTCAATTAAAATGTATACACAAGCTAACTTAACAGTGACTACTACATTTGACGTGGGAAAAAAATAATTACAAATTATGAAAAACTTCTTTGAATACGACATTTGTCGTTGAATTTTACTGGTTACCATCTGTATCACATATTAAAAGTTTGAGGCCCTTAGGACTTGTAACTCTGGATAAAACAACGTACAGTTGGTCATGACTGAAAACAGGTTTCTTCAAAAAAAGTCCTACATGAGATAATGATTGTCCTTGACTTTTGTTAATTGTCATTGCATACGAAACAATCAACGAAAATTGTCTTCATTGGAAATTGAAAGGAAGTCTTAGATCAGAAGGAGTTAATGACATTCTTGGAATAAGAACTATATGACCAGTATTACTTCAAGTAAGAATCTGTCCTTCCAAAACATGGTTCCCAAGCCTCGTTATAATCAATCTAGTTCCATTGCATAATCTAAGAGAATGGTCTATGTTTTGTAACAACATAACCGGAGTTCCAACCTTCAAGGTTAGCTCGTGATTCGGAACTCCAGAACATCTAATTCCATTTAAGAATTCGGGCATATGGACATCATGCAATAGATCGACATTTTTAATACAATCTTCCCTCTGAATTGTTTGGCGATGTCATGTATTCATTTATAGATTGAACAATAACGAGACTCGGTGCTAATATAGCTCTTTGCTGGAAGTATGTTGTATCACTTATCGTAGTACCAAACAACGGATATGTACACTCAACTATTGTTGCAATAGGATCATTGCAGACTTTCAGCAGCATTTCATCCAGAATATCAATGTTCACATAACCATCATTTGGTTCTTTAATTTTTCCATCTCCTATATTTGCAATCCAATCTGAAAATCTCTTAATTTCATCACCTTCATCACAATCCAAATTTAGTCGCATATTCTTAGTCAATCTCAAAACTTTGCAGTGTCTCCATAGATATGACGAAATAATAGTAGCATGAACAATATCCTATCTACTTCCCTTCGGAATAACAGGAAAAATCTGTCAAAAATCACCATCGAATACAATTGTCTTGCCTCCAAATGGGAGTTGAAAGCATTGTCAAAGTATTGTCGTTCATATCAAAGCATTGTCGCTCATATCATCGACACGACTTTGGTTGTTTTTTACGTTGGGACCACATCGTCATCCGAACAAATCTACATTTAATTAGCTTTATTTTTTTGTAAAAAAAATCATTAATTAAATTATAAATTAATTAATGTATGAAAAAAATTCTTTAAATACCACCTGGAAGTTTTCTTGTTCAGTATTCTTTGATCTGGAAATAACACTTGATCCTATATAATAATAAAATTAAAGACGAGTAAGATCGTTGATGTATTGCGAATGATAATAATGTATAGAAAAATTCATCAGTTCTTAGTTTACTTGATTGTCTAGAATGCTTCCACTACATTTTTCAATAATGTTAGTGTCTGTTGTAAGTTTGATGACAGTATATGAACCTCTAAATCCATTATTTTGTCCTGGCTTAACTTGAATTTTAAACATTACTCTTCGATCTACCAAATCTTGTATCTCCTTAGGCATTTTTTCATCATTTGAATCCTATATATTTTGTCAGTTGTCTCAATTTATATTATAAAACTATAATTAAAAAGGAGTTTAAAAAATTGCATATGACTCTCAAACCTCATTTAGTACCGAAGATCTCATATCTATTGTTGTTTTTCCAATAAGCTCAATGCACTCTTTGTCCCATGGCAAGAATGAAGCATTGTTCGTGTGGTCCATCGCACGAAGTTGTATCTTAAACCTATGGAATAAATTCAGTTTATTATACATCATATTTATCAGTATTGAAAATTAAACTTATGACAATAGAGTTTTGTAACGAACCTCATTTTTCTATTTGAATCAAAACGATTACATTTTTCACAATAGAGTCTCTCACCAACGGGGATAACTTTTTTCTTGGACAATTTTCACACGACAAATAATACCATTTACCATGTGTTTCAACACTTGTTATTCTAACATTAACCCAAAAGCTACCGACCTCCAAATCATAAAATGATGAAAAATAATCATAAGTAAAAAATAACATATAGAAAGATTAACATGATATTTAATCTCATAACTATACCTCATTGTTCTCATAAATTTGTTCAATAGTCATGAAAATTCCTTTCAAAGTTGTAATTTCTTCTAATAAACTCTGTGCAATTCTTAGAGAGGATGTGCTTATAGTGCTGGGGTTGTTGCAATCGGTGCTCAATCTGTACATGCAATAAATTTTATTATCAAATGGTTACAATTGCTTATCAAACAAAAAACAATTTAATGTCATTACCAATAAATCAATCAATAGAATATATAAAAAATACCTTCTTCGAAAATCTTTGATTTCATCCAAATCTTTGTTCACCAACATCTTGGTGATTTGGTAGGCAGTAGATATACTTATTTCACCTTGAAATATTCTTGACTTACACATTTGAAGAATAATCACAACAAACTCTTCACCATATTTGTCAAAGTGAGCCATTAAATCATCAACCAAACTTCCCCAAGGTGTACATGTTAATCGATTATTTCTGGAGAGTAAATAAAAATGAATTAGCATGAATAACACGTAAGAAGTTGAAAATATTAATATTTAATCTTTGTATTCAAGGATGATATTGATGAGTTTTGTAACACGTCCATCTATCTCTTTATTTCGCGGATATTCCCTCGTCACTATCTTACCTATCACATCTGGAAAACAGAAGAAAAAAAATGATTAGATTTAAATATTTGTTTGACAATATTACGTTAAAAAGTAATTAAACAATAAATAAATTTGACTTACCAAAAAGTATCTTCTCATCCACCACTTTTTGATTTTTCAGATCTCCAAATGATTTGAATTCATACATGTAGGACGGAAATTTTTTTTCAAAAATCTCATAGACGCGAGAATTCTTAACAACCAAAAATTTGTATTTATTTTGTGTTGTTTTGTAAAACATGTGATTTTGAACAATTATAATATCTTTAAGAGCAAACAAATGTCTCTCTTTAACAATTTGTCTAAACTTGCCCATAACCGTATTTTTGATCTTCCCATGAATGCGTGAACCCTGTAAAATACGATAGGTATATAGTTTATATTTATATTTCTAATGTTTCAGCAAAAAGACAAACAATTATATTGTTAAATTTTACCTCACGATCGTGGAAGACACATTATATACTGAAAATTTTGTTTTTCTTTGACTTGGGTTCATATAGATGAACTTAACGCAACTTCATAGCACATAAACTCATGGTTGGAGAAACCTCACTGATTGCGCTGAAGATGGGTGTCATTTATCAAAATCTCGGTTGAGCTGATATATAACGTGAGATTAAAAAAGAAAATTGGTTTGCTTTGATTATTTTCAAAGCAAATGTTTAGCTTTATATTATTCTATATGGATTGATTAGCATATTTAAAAAAATTAAATTAAATATGATCTTGTATGGATTTTTGTTTGTTAAAAATTTAAATTTTAAATATCTTGTTAAAATGAGTTTTAAGAATTTTTTTAAAATGTATTATCTTGGAAGTATTCGAATTACAACGTGAAATGCCGAAAATCATGCTGATTTTGTTTTTTTTTTCAAGCAAATATTTAGCTTTTTATTAATCTATGGATTGATTACTGAATTTAAGAAATTTAAATTCAACATGATCTTGGAATGGATTTTTGTTTGTTAAAAATTTAAAATATCACGTTAAAACGAGTTTTGAAATTTTTTTAAAAATGTATTATCTTGGAACTTATTGAATTATAACCTGAAATGGATCTGAAAATCATGCTAATTGTTTTTTTTTCAAGCAAATATTTAGTTTTATACATGATCTTGAAATGGATTGTTGATAGAAATAAAAATTTAATATTTTTATTATCTTGTCAACGGCTGTGAGGTGACAAAAATTTAATTTATTATTTTCCCACAATATAATCCTTAAATAAATTTTTAAAGTAATAGATCAAATTTATTCTTATCAATCAACAAATTTTCTACTTCAAAAGGCAAAAATATCGGTTATTTATTATCTCATAATAATTTATCTTAATATTTTTTCAATGCAAAATTTATGCAATATTTCTATACTTAGTAACTTGCTTTGTGCGGAAAAAAATTTTGTTTTCTTATTTTAGCGTACTTTATTGTTTTTTATGTATAGATAGATATAGATAGATAATGGTATTAGATTAGAATTAGATTAACGAAAAAATTAAAAGAGTAAAACTTAAATAAAAATTGAACATGATGATTGATGCATTCATAAAATCTGAAAAAGTATATGCTGTCTTTATATCTTTGTAGATCGCGTCATTCATTCATCAAATTCTCTTTGCACTATAAAAGAAATTAGAAAAATGTTATTGTCATTTTCTATGTTACATAAAAAAGATAGATTGTGATGAATATACTTACGTATGTCTCTTATGTTTCTGAAAATTTTTTAAAATCAAATATCCAAAGTCACGTATCTTTATCCCAAATTGAGATTTTTCGGCCCAACCAACTATGAGCGTCCTTCTAGGCTTCAAAATTATTAAAATCAATGTTAGATTGTATTTATTTCTAAGATTATACGATATTTGTGAATTAAAATTTAAATAATAGTGAATTGAAATATTATACCTATCATATTCAACCGATCGAGCATTCAATAACAGACCGTTTAACCTATCATTCGGAACCGAACCGTCCAGACTCCAGACCGTATAATTAACGTTTGTATCAATATTCTAGGTAATTACTTAACCATTTCATTTGAGAAGTACTTTTAGTCAATCAAAAAAACGTGCCACTTCTATGTGAAGACACCTCTCAACCCTAACACCATTATTTTTTTTTTTGAGGAAAACCCAAACACCATTATGTGTGAACAGAACAATTTAAGTCGTGTCATATTATGAAATAAAATAATGACGAATCTTTTAAAAAATAATAATTATCTTTATACTTTAATAATAACATAATTTATTACAGATAGAAGTCAATCACATGGTTTTTTGTCTGGTGATTCAATTTAATTTAATATCATTTGTGAACAAAATAAAAATTTTAAACTATATTATATTCTGCTATAATATATACACAGTATATCATTGTATTTTCGAGTAGATGTGAAAATTTAAATTAAAAGTAAGGATTACGTTAAAAGATGTTGGAGGATCAAATGCTTGTTATTTTATCTTAGTGGAAAAATTGCATTTTTAGTCTTGTAAGTTGGCGTAATTTTGGTTTTAATCCTATAATTTTTTTCAAAGTTTGATTTTAGTCCAATAACTTGGATTTTTGTTTGGGTTTTGGTCTTTTTATTTTTTATTTTTATCGAAAGTCACTAAATCAATAGAATATTATTTGTTTGCCTTTGATGTTCTCTTATAATACTTGTGTAATTATAATTAAGTTTATATTACACATAATAAAATATATCTAATCAAAAATAAAAAAAACGAAAAGTTTTTTCCATCGATTTATAAATATTGGGTGTCGTTTTTTTCCTTTTTTTTCCTTTTAATTTTTCATAATAAATTTTAATTTTTGTAACATATCGTTAATTCTGGTTAAATGAGTCATATATAAGAGTATCGATGCCAAATAAGTAATATTTGATTGATTTAGTGATTTCCGATGAAAAAAAAAACCAAAACCCAAACAAAAATCCAAGTTACTTGACTAAAACCAAACTTTGAAAAGTTATAGGACTAAAACCAAAATCAGACCAATTTACAGGACTAAAATTGTAATTTTTCCTATCGAAATCATATACCAGATAATAACAACATAACTCAGATTTTTTTTACTCATGTATTGTAAGTCTAGCTATGTAGTGACCCTGCATGGTATCACCTAATAACTGACAACTAATAACATGCATTAAACTTAATAAAGCAAATATGCTTAATAGAGTAAAACGTGCGGAAACATAATCCATAATTTATATATCAGCTTAGTAAAACAAATCCAGACTTAATACTATAGTGATACAACCATATAGAAAGCTTAAAAGTAAACATTATATAGTTATATCAAATCATGCTGTATAAATAACGCCCCAAGGCTCTTACTCCCTAGTCCTGCCTTGAACTACCAGCTCCGTCCATCCTGCGACCTGCCCCGTGGAATAGGGTGTCCAAGATAACAACTAGGACGTGAGCGCTAATGCCCAGTACATAAACATGAGTAAACGTATATATATGATGCATTCAATAATGATGACTGGTATAGGGTCATCTGAAAAGTCATGCTCAGTACCGGCGCCACATGAGTGCTGCCACCGCACGGATCAACCTATGGGTGCAACCATACTCGTCTAGTACACCAGGGTAGTCAAACATACATGTTCCCGCCGTCGCGGTACTCTCAGTGACAGACTATCGAGTATAGAGTTGAGCGGCTCTATAATCAGGTATAACAAGGTATAGGCTCAACGTGTATATGCATAAGACATATGAATATAGAAAATGGTAAATCATATCTCATGCCATATAATAATGCCAAATAAATGCAACATATAAACATGTATACTCACTGGCAATCTCAGTCAATGTGTACGTACCTCTACGCTAATTCAAGTATAGTAGGATCCTAGGTTCCAAGTCTATATTCAAAAGTTTACCGTATCACTACACAAGTTCTATAAGCCTTAACTAAGCTAATAAGTACTCCCAAAACTTAAATAGATTCCCGGACCATACCTTCCTCCGTCGTAAGCCCTTTGGAGTCGCTAGTTCCGGATGACTATAACCACACCTTGGTTATTCCTAAACTTCTATTATAACCGATAGGGCCCTCAAGTGTATAACTCACACTATATAACTGAAGAAGGAAACTAGGAAATCGATATGAAAATTATGAATCATAAATCCTCTATTTATAGGAAAATTTTCCGGATACGAATGTTGCATCCGATCCTGGTTCGTTGCGTCCGTTCCTGCATATTCGACACTTGTCAAAACTCGTAGCTTAGTCATCAAGCCACCTCATGCCTGCCTATCTCTAAAGGATCGTTCCGTCCGTTCTGAGGAACGTTGCATCCGTTCGGGTCAGGAACGTTGCATCCAATTGCCAACGGAAGCTCCGTTCATCAAATCATTTTTTAAGTTTTGATTAATCATGTAATTACTTAAATCGAGATGCGGGTTACTACATTCTCCCCACCTTTAGATATTTCGTCCGCGAAATAAAATCTAAAGCAGTAATCATAGTGAAACATCAAGCTTATGTTTTATTACAACAACTATATCAAAAGTACAAAGCAAACAACTCAGGATATTCAGCTCGCATATGGCTCTCGGTTTCCCAAGTTGCTTCTTCAACGTCTCGGCGCTGCCACTGTACCATCACAAGTGGTATAGTCTTGTTTCGAAGAACTTTCTCCTTCCTGTCTAGGATACGGAGTGGTCGTTCAACATACGACAGATCTGGCTCTAGCTGAACATTAGTAGGCTGGATAATATGAGATTCATCAGCTATGTACTGTCTAAGTAACGATACATGAAAAACATCATGTATACTGGAAAGATATGGCGGTAACGCCAAATGATATGAAACATCTCCGATCTTTTCCAATATCTGGAAAGGCCCAATGAAACGAGGTGACAACTTATCTTTCACACCGAATCTCATCACCTTCCTGAAAGGTGATACTCGCAAGAACACATATTCACCAGGCTCGAACTGAAGTGACATGCGGTGAATATTGGCATAACTGGCTTGCCGATCTTGAGCATTTTTAATACTCCTCTTGATCAAATATACCTTGTCTACAATCTGCTGCACCAACTCAGTACCCTCGACTTGCCGTTCCCTGACCTCATCCCAAAATAACGGAGTACGACAACGTAGACCATACAATGCCTCTAAAGGTGCCATATCAATACTCCGATGATAACTGTTATTGTAGGCAAATTCGATTAAAAGTAACTGATCGTGCCAAGATAAGACAAAGTCCATGACAGAAGAACGTAACATATCCTCCAAGGTACGAATCTTCCGCTCAGACTGCCCATCAGTCTCTGGATGATATGAAGTGCTCAAAATCAAAGTGGTACCCAATGCCTGCCGAAAACTACCCCAGAAACGTGAGGTAAATCGCGGGTCTCTATCACTGACTATGCTCACTGGAATCCCATGCAATCGCACTATCTCCTGGATATATAAGCGTGTCATGCGATCATAAGAATACTCCTGGTTGTAAGGAATGAAATGTGCTGATTTCAACAAACGGAAAACGACAACCCAAATAGCATCACACTGACGTGAAGTCATAGGCAAGTGGGTGACAAAATCCATAGTCACATGCTCCCACTTCCATTCGGGAATCTCAAGATTCTGCAGTAATCTACCTGGTCGTCGGTGTTCAGCCTTGACCTGTTGACAAACCAAAAATCGAGAAACAAATTGATACACACTCCGCTTCATCCCCTTCCACCAGAATCTAGTTCGCAAGTCCTTATACATCTTCATGCTACCAGGATGAATCGATAATAGACTCCTGTGAGCTTGAGAAAGAATATCGTTCCTGAGATCCGAAACATCAGGTACAACCTCCCGATTCGATAAGCACAATAAATCATCTGCCTAAAAATGGAATCTAGATGTATTAACTCCATTGGATAGACGTGCCAAACGTTGAGTCTTAACATCAGATATCTGAGCATCTCTGATACGAGAATACAATGCTGGCTCAGATAGAATAGTGTACAAACGAATCCCATTTCTCCCTTTCTTGTGCTTGAGTGTAAAACTCAGTGAACAACACTTCTGAATCATATGAGATAATTCACTAGTCTGAAGTGCAGAAAGTCTCACCTGCCGACTAAAGGCATCAACAGTAAGATTAGCAGAACCTGGATGATATTTGATTTCACAGTCATAATCTTTCAATAAATCCATCCAACGTCTCTGTCGCATATTCAACTCCGCCTGAGTGAATAAATACTTCAAACTCTTGTGGTTCCTGAATATCTCAAATTTCTCGCCATAAAGATAATGCCTCCAGATCTTGAGAGCAAATACAATGGCGGCTAATTCGAGATCACGCACTGGATAATTATTCTCATGTGTCTTCAACTGTCGAGAAGCATAGGCAATAACATGTTCATGTTGTGTCAGAACACATCCTAACCCCTGACTAGAGGCATCAGTGTAGACAACATAACCTCCTGATCCAGAAGGTAGAGCTAGCACAGGTGCAGTAGTAAGACGTCTACGCAGCTCATGAAATGACTCCTCACAATCCGAGGATCATATGAAGATAACATCTTTCCGTGTATGCTGTGTCAAAGGTCTGGCCAACTGTGAAAAATTTTCGATGAACCGACGGTAATAACCAGCTAGACCCAAAAAACTACAAATCTCAGCAACTGTCGTCGGACGAGACCAGTTCAGCACTGCCTCTATCTTACTAGGATCAACAAATATTCCTTCACTAGAAATCACATGACCGAGAAATACTACCCGATCAATCCAAAATTCACACTTGATCAATTTCACATACAACTTCTTCTCTCGTAACGTCTACAATACAATCCTCATATGTTGTGCATGCTCATTCTTGTCATGAAAATAGACAAGAATATCATCAATGAAGACGATGACAAATCTATCCAGATATTCTCGAAATACCTGATTCATCAGATTCATAAAGACTGTCGGTGCTTTCATCAGACCGAATGGCATCACCAAAAATTCATAATGCCCGTATCTGGTCCTAAAAGCAGTCGTAGAAATATCTGAGTCTCGTACCCGCATTTGGTGGTATCCAGATCTCAGATCTATCTTCAAGTAGATAGAAGTACCCTGTAATTGATCGAACAGATCATCAATCCGTGACAAAGGATATTTATTCTTGACGGTGACACGATTCAACTGTCTGTAATCAATACATAATTGCATTGATCCATCCTTCTTCTTGACAAACAAAACAGGTGCTCCCCATGGAGAAACACTCGGACGAATATATCCCTTATCAAGCAGATCCTGCAAATGCTGTTTCAATTCCCTCATCTCTGACGGTGCCAAACGATAAGGTGCTCGGGATATAGGCGTAGTTCCTGGTACTAGATCAATACCAAATTCAACCTCTCGAACCGGAGGAAAACCAGGAATCTCATCAGGGAATACATCAGGAAACTCGCTGACAACCGATAACTGAACAATTCCCGTACTACTCATGGACATATCAACTGCATAGATGAGGTAGCCCTCCCAACCTGACTCTAAGACATGACATGCCTTCAGAGCCGATACAAGTGGCATCGGAGGTCGCGCACCCTCACCATAAAATTACCAGCTCTCACCCTCAGCAGTACCAGATGCTGATAACAATCCACAGTAGCATGATACAAAGTCAGCATATCTATTCCCAAAATACAGTCAAATCTATCATCGCTAATATCATCAGATTATCCGATAACACATTACCCTCAAACTCTAGAAGGTAACCCATCACTAGACATTTAGTTACTACCACCTGCTCCAGCGGAGTAGATACAACTAAATCCATATCTAATGATACATAAGGTAATCTATGTCTCTTAACAAAGCGACTAGAAATAAAGAAATGCGATGATCCAGTATCAATTAAAACAAGTGCAGGAATACCGCATAACAAAAAGGTACCTACCAACATGCGATCGCTTCCCTCTGTAGCCTGCTTCTGAGAAAGAGCAAATACCTACCCTTGAGTATGTGGACGATAACCAGAAGAACTCTTTGGTTCTGGCTGCTGACGTGGAAAAGTAGAAGCTTGAGATCCAACCCGTGATCCCGATCCACTAGCAGAACCCATGCGCTGAGGACAGTCTCTCCGCAGATGTCCCTGCTCACCACAAATATAACAAGCACCAGTAGCCTTCCGACACGAAGCTGCAGGATGCTTCCCACCACAGTGGCTGCAAAATTCCTCCTTCGTCTTCTTCTTCCCAAAACGGAATGTACCTCGTAAGCCACGAGAACCCGACGAAGTAGTAGTAGAAGAAGACATAGGTCCAGACTGCACAAAATATTGAGCCCTAGGCCCAAGAGATCCACTAGGATATGTTGTTATCATCAACAAAGCTCGCCTATTGCTGTTCTCTACTTGATGGCAACGGTTCAACAAAGTCTCATAAGATGTCGGATCATCACAAACGATAACTTGTGAATAGATATCTTGATACAGGCCTTGCAGAAAGATATCATACATCGATGCATCACTATCACTGATATGAGGACTGAAAGGTAGCAGATTAAGAAATCTTTGCTAATATTGATCAATAGTCATTGATCCTTTCCTCAGAGTCAGCAACTCCATTGATCGTGCTTGACAAGCAACTGGAGGAAAATATAATTTCTGAAACCGCTGACTGAAATCCCCCCAAATCGCATGTCCTCTCTCAGTACGTGCCTGAGTAGCCTTGGAATCCCACCATAAGCGTGCTCGATCCTCTAGAACAAATTCAAGAACTTCCAGTTTCTGCTCCTCAGTGCAATCGAAAGCACGAAAAGCACTCTCGAGTTTAGACATCCAACCTCTTGCATGTTCAGGATTCTCGCCTCCCACCAAGGGATTCAGTCCTACTTGCATGAACTTATTGATAGTGTAGCGACGTCTACCCTCATGAGGACGATGTCGATCATCATGATGACGATGGTGATGATGATGATGACCACCTCCCTAGCCAACACTACCATGACTCTCGTCAGCCTATCCTGAAAATATTTGCACTTTTAAAATCCCAAATGCGCAATAATTCAAGACTAGACTAAATCCCAAGTACTAATCCCAATCTAAGCATGCTCTGATACCAAAAATGTAGTGACCCTGCATGGTATCACCTACTAACTGGCAACTAATAGCATGCATTAAGTTTAATAAAGGAAGAATGCTTAACAAAGTAAAACGTGCGGAAACATAATCCATAATTTACATATCAGCTTAGTAAAACAAATCCAGACTTAATACTGTAGTGATACAACCATATCGAAAGCTTAAAAGTAAACATTATACGGCTATATCGAATCCTGTTGTATAAATAATGCCCCAAGGCTCTTGCTCCCTAGTCCTGCCTTGAACTACCAGCTCCGTCCATTCTGCGACCTACCCCGTGGAATAGGGTGTCCAAGATAACAACTAGGACGTGAGAGCTAACGTTCAGTACATAAACATGAGTAAACGTATATATATGATGCATGCAACAATGATGACTGATAAAGGGTCATCTGAAAAGTCATGCTCAGTACCGGCGCCACATGAGTGATGCCACCGCGTGGATCAACCTCTGGGTGCAATCACACTCGTCTAGTACACCAGAATAGTCAAACATACATGTCCCCACCGTCGCAGTACTCTCATTGACATACTATCGATTATAGAGATGAGCGGCTCTATAATCAGGTATAACAAGGTATAGGCTCAACTTGTATATGCACATGACATATGAATATAGAAAACGGTAAATCATATCTCATGTCATATAATAATGCCAAATAAATGCAACATATAAACATGTATACTCGCTGGCAATCTTAGTTAATGTGTACGTACCTCTAGGCTAGTTCAAGTATAGTAGGATCCTAGGTTCCTAGCCTATATTCAAAAGTTCACCATATCACTACACAAGTTCTATAAGTCTTAACTAAGCTAATAAGTACTCCCAAAACTTAAATAGATTCCCGGACCATACATTCCTCCGTCGTAAGCCCTTTGGAGACTCTAGTCCCGGATGACTATAACCACACCTTGGTTATTCCAGAACTTCTATTATAATCAATAGGGCCCTCAAGTGTAATTACTTAAATCGATATGCGTGTTACTACAAGCTAAGAAGGACATGTTGATGTTTCTCTTAGCAGGAGAATTATTGCAACCCCAAACAATCTCTAATTGTTAAACGTCTTGCAGTACTCCATGGGAATCAAACATGTCACATTGATTATAAATATTAATTGTAAGATTAAACACTTGTCGTTTTATCAAAAATAACAATAGTCAATAACGATACAAACTCAAATCTTTTAATCATAAGGTAGGCAAGAATAAGGAAGTGATCGCAATTGAAATAAAGACAATTAATTATTGCAGTCTAACAAAGTCGAATTTTAGAAAATAAAATAAAAATATATATGACACTATTATTTTGGTTTATAAAGAAAAAATTATAAACCTGCTTTCAGGAGATTGATTTATATTCATTAATCCACTAGTCCTATTCCTATATATATATATATATGTATGTGTGTGTGGAGTTCATGCTCTAATTTTTTATGATACGAGAACTTGGTGTCACTATATTTTGAAGTGCATCGGATAATTAATCATTGAACTAACTTAATAGCTTGTAATCCATATTAATTAGGTAAATCGTACTGAACAAGTTTTGTGATACAGGCCAATGCAAAAAAATATTAGTAAAAAAAATCGAACATCTAATTATTTTTCAAATGCTTACTCCATCAATTTAAAAACCTTTAAAAACGGAGTTCATGTTCTAATATATGTATATACGAGGAGTTATATTTTATATTAAAATCAGGTTCATTTCAACGATTTGGACACTGGTGCTCATTTTGATCACGCAACAATCTTTGCCCAATCTTTCTAAATTTTTTATAATGCGACGTGTCAAAAATTCATAAGTGATTGACCTGGTATCGCATGCATGATTAGGAATCAAGAAAATGTTTCGAAAGATGTGTACTTTATTTTTGCGTGAATTGTGACCACCTAATGTCTAACCAATTAAATTTTATTTTATGCTCGTTCCGTGGAACTGTAATTGATGGAGCAGTTAACGTTGACCTGCATGTTTTTTATTCTTATTTTCAACACTTTATTGGATAAGCTCGTCGTACTGAGTTTGCTTAGCGTTATTTACATGACTACTACGTTAGCTTGCGAGTTTACTCAATAAACACCGAACTACTACGTTAGCTTGCGAGTTTACTCAATAAACACCGAAAAGTGTAGGCTGCTAGTTTCATTGTCATTAAAAAATAATAATAAATTTCATTTTAGTTTTGAAAATTGTTGATTTACTTTCTTGTTTTAAAAACACATGTAGAAAACTGCATGACTTAATCTTACATCTAGAATCAAGATCTCAATTATATTATTAATTAAGACGTGATATTTGTTTTGAAGTACAGTTATAGATAGGGACGGATCCAAAAATGAGAGTTGGGGAGTGCTTGAACTTAATTAATAAATTTATATTATATACAAAAAAAAAGTCATGTGTACTACTCACCAAAAAAAAAATTGTATTTTTGGTCCTAAATATTTTTCTTTAGGATTTTGATCCTCTATATTTTTAAATTTTAATTTTAGTTTGCTATCTTTGTTTTTTTTACAAATTTTTTTCTTTTGACATGGCTCTGACATGGAAAAAATGCAGCACTGGTATGACACTAGAGTGTATAGTATCACACATCAGCACTTCCAATAATAAAAGACTAGACTTACCAAAAAATTTTGAGTGACTAAAACTGAAATTTGATAACATAGAGTATTAAAATCATAAAATGATAAATTTGCAGGACTAAAATACAATTTTTCTTCCAAAAATGAAGTTGTGCACTAGAATTAAGATGGGCTAGGCTTACGGTGTGAAAATTATGTTTTATTGGATTAAGTAAAAAAACTTGCATATGTAATAAAAAAAAACTTCCAAGTATAAAATACCTGCAACATGTGGTGAGGTTAAGTTTTCTTTTAATGATTCCTATACCTATAAGGTAGAGTACCGCTGGATACTCTTTATAGGAGATCACTTATATAAGTGCAAAGTATTGACCGCTTTGATTGAAACGCTTATGAATCTAAGATATGGTCCAGCGTCGAAATGAACACAACGTGAGAATAAAATATGTTAGAGTATTGTTATGTAAATACTATTGACTTGGTTTACATAAACGGTTGACTAGTTCAAGACATCGCGTCACTATGCAACTAGTAAATCCTATAGTATATTACTAAGGTAGGTTCAAAGCCACAAGCTACCTATCCTGATGTAACAATAACTCATAAAGACTTTCTAATGAGAATTATAACGTACGTGAAATTCATTCATGTGGGAAATTTTTGGAAAATAATGAAAATAATGAATGAATTATGGTCTTGAAAGAAATGGCTTCAAATGGGTTTGAGCTTGAAATGGTTTGTCCCACAATGGAAGATTTCCAATATGTTTTTCTACTTATATAAACCAAATTTTATTTATGGGATTGGGCGCTTAGGGCACAGGATGTTTTGTAAAGGGGCAAAACGCTAGTCGATGCAACTAACACACGTGCGCGGCCGACCGTCTTGGCGCGGTGCGATGAGGTGGGGTGGGGTGGGATCTTATGATCCAATTATTCTTTTTGGATAAAATTTAGTTAAAATAATAATATTATTATTTTATTGTGTGCGCTCGAGCTGACAAATATTACCGCTCGAGCGCGCCTTCTGTATTCCGAAAAGTTACGTTTCTTTTTGGACTTCTTCTGTCATGGGTTGCATCCTTAGGCCATAAGACGTGTTATTTGGAGTCTCAGTTTTTATATGTGATGATATAACGCAGAAAATATATCTCTGAAACATCTGATAACGTATATATATATATATATATATATATATATATATCAAATTTTAGATTTTCTGAAAAATTCTCCTCACTCTCTCAAAAGAAAGTTTTTGCTTATTTTCGTTCGCTGAAGTTCGTGATATTCATAGTGCTGCAATAACTCGATCGTGAGTCGTTGTATCTTAGAGACGATTGCCGCCAACATTGAGCATTGTTAACGGGCAATTTTGTCTTGTGGATAGAGAGAATCTCTCGCCTCGACTTGTTCGTTGCTGTTGTCGTTGTTGTTGCTGACTTGTTCAAAATTCAGAATACATATCCAATAACAATCGCAAGACGAAATTTTGTATTTTTTGAATTCTGAAGATGTCTACTGTCTCGTTCACACCGCTTGCCATCCCCCGCACATGGAGAAAAGCTGCCAAAGTTTTCTGGTGCCGACTTCAAATATTGGCAGCAGAAAATTCTCTTCTATCTGACCACACTCAATCTGTCCAGATTTCTCAAGGTGGATCCCCCTGTCGTCGTTGAAGGCGATTCTGACACCCAAATGAGGACCGCAGTTGATGCATAGAACCACAGAAATTTCTTATGCAAAAACTATATTTTGAATGATCTTGATGACACTCTCTATAGTGTCTACTCCTCTGTCAAAACTACCAAGGAACTCTGGGATTCCTTGGAGAAGAAATACAAAACTGAAGATGCTGAAATAAAGAAGTTTGTGGTTGGAAAATTTCTGGAATTCAAGATGATAGACTCAAAAACTGTGATGAGTCAAGTGCAAGAAATACAGATTATCTTGCTTGACTTATTGGCCGAAGGGATGAAAATCAATGAACCATTCCAAGTCACGTCTATCATTGAGAAGTTGCCGCCGCAATGGAAGGACATCGAGAACTACCATAAGCACAAATGTAAGGAGTTAAAACTTGAAGACCTTATTGTGAGGCTTCGCATCGAGGAGGATAACATAAACATCGAGGCCAAGTCACATAAAAATATGATGGAAACCGAGGCCAAAGAAAATCTGACGGAATCGAGTATGAATCAAAAGAAGAAGCGCCCCTATGATGGAAAGAAAAAGGGGAAAGCAAAGAAATTCTGTAACGCCCCGATTTTATTTTAATTGAATTTTTTTGAGATAATAAGATATTATAGAGTTCAAGAGCCGACTTGATTTTGATTATGGTCTATTTTGCAAATTTTGGAAATTTCAGGGACTAAAACGCAAATAATGAATTTTATATATTATCTACACTTTTTTGACTTGTGAAAACACTCCATCTCCTTCCCCATTTCGTTCCTCCTCCATTGAAGGCGCCCAAAAGTGACTTCAATCTTTCATAATTCAGTCCGAGCTCGATCCATCCGTTGGATTTTATTTATGAAGGCAGATTCGAGATCACTGCAACGAGAGCTTCGTTATATCGTATGTTTTTCTACGATTAGATACATTCTATTTTTTTGGATGTTGTTAGAATCGATTGAGTTTTGAGTATGTTGTTCTTGCCAGATTTTTGATTGTTTATTCCCTGTCGATTTTGAAATAGAGCGAAGTTCGGATTTATTATGATTTTTGGAAGGCTATTTTCGAATGTGAGATTTTGAGATGTGTTGGAATTGATTTGTTATTGTTGTCTTAGCATTGATATGAGTTGATATCGATATTGTACTGCTGTCTGCATTTTCGGTTTGATCAGATTATAGCCGTTATGCCGCCGGTTTGAGTTTTTGGGATTCTGAACCGTGTTTGAGTTGTAGAACTTTGGCTATTGAGTTTTGATCATCATTGTTGATCTTCTTTGTCTTCGTACAGATTCATTTGGAGTTTGTCGAGCCCTGTGTTAGTTGCATTGGATCGTCGAAGAGTTGGACAAAGAACGGTAAAGAGATTACCTTGAGCAGTTGTTATTGATAGGTTGTATAGTTTCTAATATATCCTTTTACTGTAGATAGCAGCACTTAAAAGCCGAGTACTCTACCGTTGAGTTAGCTACTTGCATTGAAAGGTAAAAGCAGTCATCGTTAGTGGGATAACATACTTGCATCAATACTTGTTCTAGCATGTGAAACTTGTATTTTGTTGTTGATTGAGTATTGTTATGTGGCTGAATGCTTTGTGTTTTCTTATGCATTCATATTGAGCCAAACCTTTGATTTCAGCAGGCAGAACATCCCTTTTTGTTTAGACGTTTTGGGGGCTATACTGTGAAAGGCCTGGGTGTAGAGGTTTACCTAGTGTCAGCATACTCCTTATAGTCGCACCAAAATCTAGGGGAGTGGGATACGTGGCACCGCCTCGATTGGAAGAGTCGGTGAGTTGTTACGTGATCTCATCCTCGGGATCCCAAAAGCATAGCAACAATCCATCGTTTATCTAAATTTATATCACAATTTAAAGACATGCATATCATTCGTTTTGATTTGATTATGTTGTCTTGAAAGCATGTTGTTGATATATTACTTATATTACATGTTATGTTGCTTTTACTGGGAATATCGTTCTCACCGGAGTTATCCGGCTGTTGCTTTGTTTTTTATGTGTACTTGGCAACAGGTGGGGCAGGATCAAGTCAGCGAAGACCTGGTTAGCATCAAAAGGGAGAGTTAGAAGTGGGACTCGGTTTAGAAGTCGTGTCAGCATGTCTATCTAGTTTATGTTGGAACATGTTTAGATCACGAACTTCGTTATTTTTGTTGAATTTAATATGCGAGCCCTGCGGTTAAATGTTGTCGTTGCATGTTCTATCCTTTTTAGCAGTTGATCATCTCTAGAACTTCATGTATTATTTGAAGAGATTGTTATTGTAATGCATGAGTTTGGTTTGAAGATTTTGGATTTGAATAATTATTTTTTTGGCTTCTGTACTGTCACCGATCAATCGGTGAGATTTGACCGATCGATCGAGTGACAATTTTCATGGTTTCTGTTTTGGATTCAGGGTGCCCGCTCGATCGGTGGTTTTTGACCGATCGAGCGGTGCTGGTTTTACCCGGCAGAAAGCTAGTACTTTTTGGCTCGCTCGATCGGTTGAATCTTACCGATCGAGCCAGGCCCTATTTCAAATGTTTTTTCTATTATTGATTTTAACCTTGGACTATTGTATGCTTATTATTGTTTAATCCCAGATTAGTTGTTTAGAACCGAAGTCTCACATTATGTGGTATCAGAGAGTAAGATTCTTGGTTAAACTAGAGTGAGCGGGGTAGATCGAGTCTGCGTGTATTGGCTCCTTGCATGTGATTGAGTTATTTTATTCGATTATTTAATTCCATGCGAGCATGATTTATTATTGAGAATTATTTGAATTACATGACTTTGTGATTTAAATTTATAAAACATGATCTACTTGAGATATAAATGTTTTTGTTATCGACTGGTATCCGATATTCTGAGCGGTTGAAAGGGCACCGAGTTGTAGCGATTGAGATATCTTGTGTCCTAACCTTTGATTATCATATGGGTCCTCGTCGAGTTATTAACAGAAACCCACCGCCAATTACTCCTCCGAATGAGCAGGCTAGTACTGAAGTCGATCAATTGGATTCCACAGCGACACCTATGGAAACTTTGCTGAAGAGGTTTCAGTCGTTTAATCCGCCTTTGTTGCTCGGCACAGAAAATCCTGTTGATTGCAAAAGCTGGTTGGACGATATTTATCAGTTGTTCGATTCCCTTGATTACACTGACGACCGCCGAACTAGGTTAGTCATTTATCAACTTCGTGGTGTTGCTAAAAACTGGTGGATCACGACAAAGAGATCCATGGAGAATCGAGGTACAGTTGTTAATTGGACTCTTTTCAAATCTGAATTTTATAAGCGGTTTTTCCCTATTTCGTACCGAAAGGACAAGGGAGCGGAGTTTGCCCATCTGAGGCAAGGGAATTTGAACATTGAGGAGTACGTAGCCAAATTTGATAGTTTGTTGCATTTTGCACCACACATTGCCGACAGTGAAGAAGCTAAAGCCGATCAGTTCATCAACGGCTTGAATCATGACATCTTCACATTGGTACACACTGCTAGGTTGTAGTGACCCGCACCGTGATCACCTACTAATCAGAAGCTTAAGCATGCATTTAATTAATAAAATAATCTTAATCAGAGAAATTGCAAAATTAAAGTAAGTCAAATACCAGGTAAGCAAAACCTAGTGGTCAACCCCTCTATCCAGCCTTGGTCACCACCTAACCTCCCTGTCTCCGGGAGAACTACCTGCATCTGTCCCATGGAATAGGGCATCCAGCCAACAAAAAATAACCGGAAGTGAGCCTAACATGCTCAGTACGAGAGTATGAGTATACGGTGTTATGTGTGCATGTATGCAAGTGAACTGGGTACCAAGACTCTCAGGTCAAGAAACAAGCTCATAGACCGGGCCCAGGGTATATAGCACGCTGCGCCGTCGCATCAGGAGGTGGCTCATATACCCAGTGGATAATGGTGACCTGATACTAGTACATGTGTCCAACCATAAAGGTGACCTGACACAAGACTTACGTATCCAACCATCCACAAACTCGAAGGGTGAGCGCCCTACTACAAGATACCTCTAAGGTAAAAGCTCAATATGCTCATGTATGCAACATACAGTCATGACATGCTGTATATAAAGGCATATAAAACATGAAATCACATAATCCATGCAAACACATAATACATGCATACTCAATCTGGATATCTCGAATAATTCTTCCGTACCTCATACACTAGGCAAGGTAGACCAGCACTATGTCCAAGCCTATAGTCCACACTACAATGCAAAGTACTCATGCATTATTATCTTATTCTAAAAGCCTTAACTACGCTATAGCATACTCCCTATTTACTATAAGGAGCCAGAGCTATACCTGCGTCCATCGTCAGCCCGCTGATGACGACTGCCCCAGAACTTGGGCACCGCTCCGTCGCAACCCCGGAGCACCTGGCCAACCTCCGGACCAACCCTAGGAAGGCTGGAAACACCCCAAAAATCCTAAAACTAGGCTGAAACCGAGAGAGAAACTGAGCAAATGGTGTGAGAAATGTGACCCTCGGAACCCATATTTATAGGCCACGATCGGAAGCTCCGATCACCTGATCGGAAGCTTCGATTGGTGCATGTTTGCCACATTTTGGACGGCCGAGATCGGAAGCTCCGATTGCAGGATCGGAAGCTCCGATCTCCTGCATCTGGCCACGTGTTTCAATCTCCTTGACACCTGTTTTTGGTTGAGATCGGAAGCTTCGTTCTCGGATCGGAAGCTCCTATCTCGGATCGGAAGCTCCCATCTGCCCGGTAGCTCCGAACTGTTTCTCATGCTTCCGAACTGGTTTTGGTCCTCCGGGACCCTCGGGACCTACCCCATCATTTTCGGACGTTCCGGATCTGATTTTCTACTTATTTTAACCAAATAAGGACTCCTTAAACATGTTTTGACACTTTTAAAATTATATGTCATTTTCTAACATGTTTAAAATCACTTAATCTTGTAAAATGGAACCGGGCTACTACATTCTCCCCCTACTTAAGATATTTCGTCCTCGAACAATCTTAAGTACTGAATGCAGTAAAATATTGAATAAACATATTTTATTCAAACTGATTCATTTTACAAGTTACAACCTGAAAATACAACAATTCAAAATCGCTCTGGATAATTTGTACGCATACGACTCTCAAGTTTCCAAGTGGCCTCCTTAGTGCCTCGGCGCTGCCACTGAACTAGAACAAGAGGAATGGTCTTGTTGCGTAACACCTTTTCCTTGTGACCTATGATACACAAAGGTCTCTCCACATATGTCAAATTCGAGTCCAACTGTATCTCAGACGGCTGTAAGATATGAGACTCATCCGCCACATACCGTCGTAATAGTGAAACATGGAACACGTCGTGGATACTTAGACAAATACGGGGGTAAAGCCAACCTGTAAACCAGATCTCCAACACTTTTCAATATTTCAAATGGACCAATAAACCTAGGAGATAGCTTAACCAAATCCCAAAAATCCTGCGAAATGGTGAGACTTTCAGGATTAATTTCTCTCCCACTTCGAACTGCAAAGGTCTGCGCTTAACATTCGCATAGCTAGCCTGTCGATCTTGCAAAACCTTAATTCTCTTCTTGATCTGTCCAACAATATCAACAGCCTGCTGGACTAACTCAGGTCCCTCAACCTGTCGCTCCCCCACATCTTTCCAGAACAGTGGAGTACGACACCGTCGCCCGTACAACGCCTCAAACGGAGCCATCCCAAAAGTGTGATGGTAACTGTTGTTGTACGCTAACTCAATCAATGGCAACTGATCTTGCCACGCTGGACCAAAATCCATAGAATATGCTTGCAACATGTTTTCAAGAGTACGGATCATGCGCTCTGACTGCCCGTCAGTCTCTGGGTGATATGCTGTACTCAAGCTAGGAGTAGTACCCATAGCGCGCTGAGGACTCCCCCAAAACCTAAAAGTAAACCTTGGATCTCGATCGCTGACTATGCTCACAGGCACTCCATGCAATCGAACAATTTCCTAGATGTACAACCGTGACATCCTATCAAAACTGTAGTCCCGATTATAAGGAATGAAATGTGTTGACTTGGTGAGTCAGTCCACCACAACCCAGATAGCATCACAATTCCTCGAGCTCACCGGTAAATGGGTCACGAAGTCCATCATGATCAACTCCCATTTCCACTCAGGAATAGATAAACTGTGAAGCAATCCTCCAAGTTGTCGGTGTTCTGCCTTGACCTACTGATACACCAAACATATAGAAGCATACTAATACACATTTTTCTTCATTCCTTTTCACCAGAAAGAACCTCAGATGCAAATGTTTCTACACCGAAAGGATTCGCATACTTTATGACTAACACTTGTCATAACAACTGTGACAACGTCGTTGTCCACAATTCTTGATTTCTTGAACCTCTCAGGTTTTTTTCTTGGAAAACATCAATAAAATTATTCTGTTGATTAATAAATTGATTAGTGCAATCTCTAGTGCCAATTTATATTGACACCCATCTCATAACTTCAGATAACATCTGAAAATGAGAATATTGCTTATCCTCTCACAGATAATCATTTCTTGTTGAATCCTGACTTGCACTACTGGATGAACAAAACCATTTCATCCCTCTTAGGCAAAGTCTTAAAAACAATACAACTTAGCAAAAACCCCTGAATCGATCTCATCGAATCATACTTATCAATGCATCCATTAGACATCCTGAAAAAAAATCAGTGACAACAATCCCGCTGGATCTGATAACCTTATATCTCAGCTACAGTCCTTTTTCCATGTCTAAACACTTGATGTTATCCTGTTAGTATTTATTAAAATTCAAACGCTTGCTAGATCAATTTCTGACACTGAAGTCCCAGAATTACTGCAAATCATTCCTAAGAACTGAATATCTGAGTACTCTACTCATCTTTTCAGTCTATCAAAAAGTGAATAATTCTAATCATTCTTTATGCAAAAGAATATTTAGCTCCCCCATCACGGGGTTATAACATCTGTATCTACCTCAGACAAATAATTGTAAATAGTCACTGGGCACAAAACTTGCACCAGTTTAATTGACCATTTCAAAACATACATGAACACCTAAGTGTTCATCTTTTCACTATCCAAGTGAATTCTTATATTGTCGTATCCATGCTGTAACTTAGCAGGCTTATGACATCTGTCAATAGAATCGAGTATCCTTTCAAAGTTATCAAACTGACACCAAATTATATTTTAACATAACTGTCGCAATGATCATAGTTCACGTCTCCCAGTATAAGTCATCCCAGTGTCCTCATCTTTTCTTGATAACCCATTAATAAAATTCCAATTCTTACAGGGAAACTTACCTAAGTAGATTCATCACTTAGAATTTCCTGTTCATCTTGTAATCAAGATCCTGATCACTAATTATACCCTTGATAGAATCAGACAATATTGGTAAAACCTCCTGGTTCTCCCCCAGTATCACATGCGAGGACTATCCATTCAGAATATTCACTTGTCAAGGAATCCTTTCCAAGACTATCCTGTCCACAGAAACCAAAGTCTGAATCTCTGATAAAGTCAGACAATAAATCACCACAATCCCTTTGGCACTAATCCAGCACCAAATGCAATTCCAGAAGACTCAAATAAATCCTGAATATTTTCCTGATAGTTATTCCCATTGCTATGACTGTACATACAACGAGACTGAGGTAAGTCTTCCTATAATGCCAAACTGGAACAAAAGAATCCTTCCAGAGTATGCCGGCATAAGGTCGCACTTACTATACCATCTCAAAACCCGACAGTCAAGAGCATCCTGGCATAACTCATCCTCGAGTCTCTGATATTATGAAATATTCCTATCTGGACCAAAATCACTGGTCAAGGAAAATTATCTGTAGAGGCACAACTCAAATCCCAAGTTTGCAAACATCTGATAATTAAATCCTGTTGAATATCAATTCAACTAATCTTTGAAATCATAAATCTAGATCAAAACTTATCTACTCAGAACAATTACTTGTCAAGGAAAAATCTATTCCAAGACTGTTCTGTCAACAGAACATCTGTATCTCAAACAGAGGATAACTAAACCTTGATACCATACCTGGTATCTGTCTTATCCAAAGTCATACCCTGCTGTGACAGTGCCAAATTTCCAGACTGAGTAGCCTTCCCTATATAGTCTATGGAGCACAAAGGCCTCCAAAACAATCTCTGAAGTAAGAAAACTTCCAGAGTAATACCGACTAAGGGTCGCGCTTCCTCACGTCTAGTACAGGTCATAATCCACAACTCTTGGTATTACTTAGTCTGTCATCCTGATGAAAATCCATTACCACTAGGTAACAACCTAAAAAGATCAAAACAGCCAACTGTTCTAAATAAATCCGTCTAGAACAAATATTCATGCATCCTGATGAATCACATCATCTCTGAAAACACTTGGTTTAATAGAATATTCTAGGTAAAACATCTAGAACTATTCATTGAAAACATGCAAAATCCCAAGTACTCATTAAAACAATGATCAGTCTTTTATTCAAAATAACCAAGTTAATCTCAAAGATTACAACACTTGAACGACAAATCCAGGTTCTAATACAATCTTTATTACAATCCCATGTAATACACAACTTAATCAAAAGATTACACTGAAAGATGTACAATACAACAATAACTGAGTACATCAAATACTGAAATCTTTAATACATCTGATTACAACTGAAATACTGTTTACAATCGAATACAGTATTTAAACTCTTGCGGAAGTCTTTCATTCCGTCTAGTGATCTTGAACATGAAATTTCCCGTCTGCTACTCATGTCAGCAGAACTTCTACCTCACAAGATCTCAAAGAATAAAATCTTGCTAATCTACCGTATCCTTCCAATATTGTTGGGTTCCTTATCTGGTAGATGAGACAAGATTTTCCCGTCAATCTCTCCAACTACTAGTGAAGAGTCTTTCGGGGTGGCTTCCTTGGTCGACTTAGAATGGATGACTACATGTCACACATTCCGTTCAACCTGGAGAAGTGCCTGGCGTTGAAAACTGGATCTTCTCTTCCAGCTCCATCCTGCTGGGATCCACATAATACAATCCTCCGCTGCCAATCTTGGCAATGACGATCTTGGAAAAGCCTAGACATCCTGCTATTCCAATTCCTGATACTGCTATTGTTATTGAATCCAACTTGTAATCCTACAAAGGATAACCCAAAATCAATACTATGTCCCAAAGAATCTTATTGCATGCTCTGATACCATAAATGTAGTGACCCGCATCGTGATCACCTGCTAATCAGAATCTTAAGCATGCATTTAATTAATAAAATAATCTTAATCAGAGAAACTGCGGAATTAAAGTAAGTCAAATACCAGGTAAGCAAAACCTAGTGGTCAACCCCGCTATCCAGCCTTGGTCACCACCTAACCTCCCTGTCTCTGGGAGAACTACCTGCATCTGCCTCATGGAATAGGGCATCCAGCCAACAGAAAATAACCGGAAGTGAGCCTAACATGCTCAGTACGAGAGTATGAGTATACGGTTTTATGTGTGCATGTATGCAAGTGAACTGGGTACCAAGACTCTCAGGTCAAGAAACAAGCTCATAGACCGGGCCCAGGGTATATAGCACGCTGCGCCGTCGCATCAAGAGGTGGCTCATATACCCAGTGGATAATGGTGACCTGATACTAGTACATGTGTCCAACCATAAAGGTGACCTGACACAAGACTTACGTATCCAACCATCCACAAACTCGTAGGGTGAGCGCCCTACTACAGGATACCTCTAAGGTAAAAGCTCAATATGCTCATATATGCAATATACAGTCATGACATGCTGTATATAAAGGCATATAAAACATGAAATCACATAATCCATGAAAACACATAATACATGCATACTCAATCTGGATATCTCGAATAATACTTTCGTACCTCATACACTAGGCAAGCTACACCAGCACTATATCCAAGCCTATAGTCCACACTACAATGCAAAGTACTCATGCATTATTATCTTATTCTAAAAGCCTTAACTACGCTATAGCATACTCCCTATTTACTATAAGTAGCCAGAGCTATACCTGCGTCCGTCGTCAGCCCGCTAATGACGACTGCCCCAGAACTTGGGCACCGCTCCGCCGCAACCCCGAAGCACCTGGCCAACCTCCGGACCAAGACTAGGAAGGCTGGAAACACCCCAAAAATCCTAAAACTAGGCTCAAACCGAGAGAAAAACTGAGCAAATGGTGTGAGAAATGTGACCCTCGGAACCCATATTTATAGGCCACGATCGGAAGCTCCGATCACCTGATCGGAAGCTCCGATCGGTGCATGTTTTCCACGTTTTGGACAGTCGAGATCGGAAGCTCTGATCGCAGGATCGGAAGCTCCGATCTCCTGCATCTGGCCACATGTTTCAATCTCCTTGACACCTGTTTCTGGTTGAGATCGGAATCTCCGTTCTCGGATCGGAAGCTCCTATCTCGGATCGGAAGCTCCGAACTGTTTCTCATGCTTCTGAACTGGTTTTGGTCTTCCGGGACTCCCGGGACCTACCCTACCATTTTCGGACGTTCCGGATCTGATTTTTCACTTATTTTAACCAAATAAGGACTCCTTAAACATGTTTTGATACTTTTAAAATTATATGTCATTTTCTAACATGTTTAAAATCACTTAATCTTGTAAAATGGAACCGGGCTACTACATAGGTAAAATAACTTTGCGGATGCTATGAATCACGCAAAGGGAGCTGAAGCGGGTTTGTGGAGGCAAAGAGGAAATTAGATGGTACCTCAGCAGCAGAGACAGTCTCAGAATCAGACGTCTCAGTATCAGAATCAGCCACCACAGTATAAGAATCAACCCCAGAGGTACGAAGGTGGAAGCAGTGGGGGGAAACAGAAAGGATCAGTACAAAGAAAGAGGGAAACAGTTCAAGAGGCAGTGGAACAGTTCTTCTAGTTCTAGTGGTTCCAAGAAATTCGGTTCAGGACAGAGTTCTGGATCTTCATCTTTGTTCTGCAGCAAGTGTGGAGGTAGACACTCACAAGACCAGTGTGTAGGAGTATTTGGGAACTGAAATACCTGTCAACAACCGGGACACTTTTCCTAGGTGTGCCCTCAGCGTAGTAGAGATCGAGCTCAGAGTGGGAGTTCATCTAAACCTATAGCTTAGCCTGAGAGACGGTCTTCTGCAGTTCATTCCTTCCAGCCTCAGCAGAACAGACAGGGAGGTAATCCTAGTGTGAACCAGCCTCCGAGACAGTAGGCACAAGTCTTTGCGTTGATAAAGGATCAGGCTCAGGCAGCACCGGACAATGTTATAGCAGGTAACTGTTCAATTTTCGGTTATTCTTCTCATGTATTGATAGATACAGGTGCTTCCCATTCCTTTATATCTGAGAAATTTGTGTTGTTGCATGCTTTGCCTACTGAGTTGTTACCTACTGTAGTTGCTGTTACTTCACCTTTGGGTGGAGGAATTGTTTCTGTCAGATTAGTCAGGAACTGTGAACTTTGTTTTGAGGGAAATTTATTAGAGTTCGACTGTATTGTACTTGGGCTGTCAGATTTTGACTGTATTGTTGGTATAGATGCTTTAACCAAGTACGGGGCAACCGTCGATTGTTTTCTTAAGGTTGTTAGATTCAGACCTGAAATGGCAGACGAGTGGAAATTCTTTGATAAGGGTTCTCGATCTAGAATTCCTTTGATTTCAGTGTTATCTATGACTCATTTGTTACAGAGAGGTGCAGAGGGATTTTTGGTTTATGCAATTGATGTACTAAAATCTAGCCCAGCATTGGTTGATTTAACCGTGGTTAGAGATTTTGCTGATGTATTTCCGGAATATATTCCTGGATTGCCGCCTATTCGAGAGATCGAATTCAGCGTTGAATTAGTGCCAGGTACTCAACCTATTCCCAAAGCTCCGTATCGTATGACACCGATTGAATTGAGAGAATTGAAGGAGCAGCTTGATGATTTGATTGCCAAGGGATACATCAGACCTAGTGTATCGCCTTGGGGTGCTTCTGTTTTGTTTGTTCGAAAGAAGGATGGTTCTATGAGGCTCTGTATCGACTACCGTCAACTGAATCAGGCTACAGTCAAGAACAGGTATCCTTTACCCCGAATAGATAACCTTTTTGATCAGCTACAGAGTTCTTCTTTCTATTCGAAGATTGATCTAAGGTCAGGTTATCATCAGCTGAGAGTGCGAGGAAGATGTTCCTAAGACCGAATTCAGAACGAGGTATGGTCATTTTGAGTTTATAGTCATGTCGTTCGGTTTGACTAATGCTCCAGCGGTTTTTATGGGTTTGATGAACCGTATCTTTCAGCGTTATTTAGATGAGTTTGTCATTATCTTCATCAATGATATTCTTATCTCTTCGAAGTACCGTACTAACCATGCAGAGTACTTGAGGACCGTATTGTAGATTTTGCGAGTTGAGCAATTATTTGCCAAGCTATCTAAATGTGAATTCTGATTGGATCAAGTTGTCTTTTTTGGTCATATTATTTTTGGAGATAGGATTTCTGTCGATCCCAGCAAGATTGAAGCGGTTATGAATTGGCCTAGACCGACGTCAGTACCTGAGATCCGAAGCTTTATGGGATTAGCTAGTTACTATCGCCGATTCATCGAGGGATTTTCATCTATTGCCAAGCCGATTACCCAGGTGACTCAGAAGAATGCACTTTTTATCTGGACTACAGATTGCGAGGCTAGCTTTGTTGATCTGAAGAGGAGACTGAGCAGTGCTCCGAGTCTTTCTATTCCAAAAGGTACTGGAGGGTTCACAGTGATGCTTCTAACCGAGGTTTGGGTTGTGTTCATATGCAGCATAAGCATGTGATAGCGTATGCATCGAGGCAGCTGAAGCCACACGAGACTCGTTATCCGGTTCATGATCTTGAACTCGTTGTGATTGTATTTGCTCTGAAGATCTGGCGTCACTATCTGTATGGTGAGTCTTTCGAGATCTTTTCTGATCATAAGAGTCTTAAGTACTTGTATTGACAGCCAGAGCTGAACATGAGACAGAGAAGATGGTTAGATCTGTTGAAGGATTTCGACTGTGAAATCAAGTATTATCCCGAAAAGTCGAATGCAGTTGCAGATGCCTTGAGCCGAAAGCTATGTTCTTTATCTCTTTCCACTATCGGTGTTTCTCAGTTGATCGAATATTGTTGCACTTATGGTTTGGAGTCTAAAACAGATAGGAAGACTATCAGAGTGTTTGCTATTCAAGACGAGCCGGAGTTGTTTATTGCAATCAAAGAAGCACAGAGGTCTGATTCGAGCATTCAGGTTTCTGTAGAGAAAGTCAGATCTGGGCATCAGTCTGAATTCCAGGTTAGAGATGATGTTTTGTTTGTGAATAACCATATTGTTGTGCTTGATATTTCGGAGTTGAGACAGCGTATTCTCCGAGAGGCTCATTGCAGTCGGTTCAGTGTTCATCATGGAGGTCGGAAGATGTATAACGATCTGAAGAATCAGTTTTGGTGGAAGAGAATGAAGAGCGATGTTGAGAGGTTTGTATCTCGATGTTTGAACTATCAGCAAGTAAAAGCAGAGCAGAAGCGACCGGGTGGTTTTTTGCACAGTCTATCTGTTCCTGAATGGAAATGGGATCACATTTCTATGGATTTCGTCACGAAGCTACAGCGATCTGTTCGAGGATGCGATGCTATCTGGGTAGTGATTGATAGATTTACGAAGTCTGCTTGTTTTATTCCGTACAGAATGACGTATCGTCACGATCAGATGGCTGAGTTGTATGTTAGCAATGTTGTGAGATTGCATGGAGTGCCGAAGTCGATCATTGCAGACTGAGACCCATGATTCACTTCGCACTTTTGGCACAGTCTTCAGGAGGCTCTTGGTACTCGATTGCATCTGAGTACAGCTTATCATCTTCAGACGGATGGACAGTCAGAGCGGACTATCCAGACTTTAGAAGATATGCTTTGAGCAGTAGTGCTAGACTTTGGCACTAGTTGGCTAGATTATTTGCCTCTTGTCGAGTTTTCTTACAACAACAGTTTCCAAGCGAGTATCGGTATGGCGCCTTTTGAGGAATTGTATGGAAAGAAGAGCCGATCTCCGTTGTTTTGGGATGATTTGTCCGAGTCACCTGATTTGGGACCAGATATGCTTCGAGATATGGCAGAGCAAGTTAAGATCATTCAGTTGAGAATGAAGCCAGCTCAGGATAGATAGGGGAAGTATGCGAATGTCAGATGTAGACCTCTGAGTTTCGAGCAGGTAGACTGAGTATTCCTTAAGATTTCTCCTTTCAGAGGCACTGTTAGATTTGGAAAGAGAGGAAAGTTATCTTCGAGATTCATCGGACCGTACGAGATTCTCGAGAAGTTAGGCGATCTTGCCTACAGACTTGCACTTCCTTCATCTTATTCTGGTATTCACGATGTCTTTCACGTCTCTATGCTGCGGAAGTATCATCCAGATCCTTCTCATATTCTTCAGTCTGACGAAGCCGAGCTTGACGAGACTCTAAGCTACTTTGAGAGACCGATTCAGATCCTTGATCGAAAAGAAAATCAGCTTAGAACCAAGTTAATTTCATTGGTGAAAGTGCAGTGTAGCCATCACGGAGTCGAGGAAGCGACTTGGGAGACAGAATATGACATGAGGCAGCGTTTTCCTGAGTTATTCGGATGACGTGAGTTCTTCTTACTGTCTTTAGTTCTTTTTTTTTTTCTATCTTGTGAGTTGTGGTTCTTGTTCATTTCGAGGACGAAATCTCTTATTAAAGGGGGAGAATTGTAACGCCCCGATTTTATCTTAATTGAGCTTATTTGAGATAATCAGAGATTACAGAGTTCAAGAGCCGACTTGATTTTGATCAGGGTCTATTTTATAAATTTTGGGAATTTCAGGGACTAAAATGCAAATAATGGATTTTATATATTATCTACACTTTGTTGACTTGTGAAAACACTCCATATCCTTCCCCATTTCGTTCCTACTCCATTGAATGCGCCCAAACATGACTGCAACGAGAGCTTCGTTATATCGTAAGTTTTTCTACGATCAGATACAGTCTATTTTTCGGATGTTGTTAGAATCGATTGAGTTTCGTGTATGTTGTTCTTGGCAGAGTTCTGATCGTTTATTCCCTGTCGGTTTTGAAATAGAGCGACGTTCGGATTTGTTATGATTTTTGGAAGCCTATTTTCGAATATGAGATTTTGAGATGTGTTGGAATTTCTTTGTTATTGTTGTCTTAGCATTGATATGAGTTGATATCAATATTGTACTGCTGTCTGCATTTCCGGTTTGATCGGATTATAGCCGTTTGCCGACGATTTGAGTTTTTGGGATTCTGAACCGTGTTTGAGTTGTAGAACTTTGGGTATTGATTTTTGATCATCGTTGTTGATATTCTTTGTCTCTGTACAGATTCGTTTGGAGTTTGTCGAGCCCTGTGTTAGCAGCATTGGATCGTCGAAGAGTTGGACAAAGAACGGTAAAGAGATTACCTTGAGCAGTTGTTGTTGATAGGTTGTATAGTTTTTGATATAGCCTTTTATTGTAGATAGACGCACTTAAAATCCGAGCACTCTATCGTTGAGTTAGCTACTTGCATTGAAAGGTAAAAGCAGTCATCATTAGCGGGATAGCATACTCGGGACAGTTGGTTCTCGAGTTTCCCTTAAAATCACATACTTGCATCAATACTTGTTCTAGCCTGTGGAACTTATATTTTGTTGTTGATTGAGTTTTGTTATATGGCTTAATGCTTTGTGTTTTCTCATGCATTCATTTTTAGCCAAACCTTTGATTTCAGCAGGCAAACAACCCTTTTTGTTTAGACGTTTTGGGGGCTATACTGTGAGTAGCCTGGGTGTAGAGGTTCACCTAGTGTCAGCATACTCCTTATAGTCGCACCAAAATCTAGGGGAGTGGGATACGTGGCATCACCTCGATTGGGAGAGTCGGTGAGTTGTTACGTGATCTCATCCTCGAGATCCCAAAAGCATAGCAGCAATCCCTCGTTTATCAGAATTGATATCCCAATTTAAAGACATGCATATCATTCATTTTGATTTGATTATGTTGTCTTGAAAGCATGTTGTTGATATATTACTTGAATTACATGTTATGCTGCTTTTACTGGGAATATCGTTCTCACCGGAGTTATCCGGCTGTTGCTTTGTTTTGTATGTGTACTTGGCAACATGTGGGGCAGGATCAAGTCAGCGAAGACCTGGTTAGAATCAAGAGGGAGAGTTAGAATTGGGACTCGGTTTAGAAGTCATGTCAGCATGTCTATCTAGTTTATGTTGGAACATGTTTAGATCACGAACTTTGTTGTTTTTGTTGTATTGAATATGCGAGCCTGCGGTTAAATGTTGTCGTTGCATGTTCTATCCTTTTTAGCAGTTGATCATCTCTAGAACTTCATGTATTATTTGAAGAGATTGTTATTGTAATGCATGACTTTGGTTTGAAGGTTTTGGATTTGAATTGTATCAAGTTCTGCTGTATTTTTTTGGCTTCTGTACTGTCACCGATCGATCGGTGAGATTTGACCGATCGATCGAGTGAAAATTTGCATGGTTTATTTTTTGGATTCATGGTGCCCGCTCGATCGGTGGTTTTTGACCGATCGAGCGGTGCTGGTTTTACCTGGGCAGAAAGCTAGTACTTTTTGGCTCGCTCGATCGGTTGAATCTTACCGATCGAGAGAGGCCCTATTTCTAATTTTTTTTCTATTATTGCTTTTAACCTTGGATTATTGTATGCTTATTATTGTTTAATCCGAGATTAGTTGTTTAGAACCGAGGCCTCACAAATTCCAAGGAAGTTGCTACACGTGTGGCAAACCGAATCATATGGCAAGGTACTGCCGTTTTCCAAAGAAAAAAAAAATCAAAAACCAAAGCAAGCAAACATGGTTGAACAAAGGTATGTACCTTTAGAAATTCTGATATTGATCTAAGTGTCATTATCTGTGAGACCAACATAGTGGATGATCCAAGAGGATGGTGGATCGATACTGGCTCTACGAGCCACATTTGTGCCGAAAAAGATATGTCTTCCACCTATGCCACCGTTGGGGATCGAAAGCTATTTATGGGAAACTCTGCAACGACTGAAGTCGTTGGAGTAGGAAATGTGGTGTTAAAAAAGATCTCTGGCAAAGAGGTGACGCTCAAGAATGTGCTGCATGTGCCAGACATTCGAAAGAACTTAGTTTTGGGTTCTCTTTTGAGCAAGGTAGGATTTAGAATGGTTTTTGAATCTGATAAATTTGTATTAACCAAATCTGGTGTATTTGTTGGTAAAGGGTACCAAGATAGTGGTTTCTTTAAATTGAATGTAATGAATGTTAACCGCCCTAAGGTGAAGAATACAATTGTTGGTTCTGCTTACTTAACTCAAAGTTATGATTTATGGCATGAACGATTAGGACATGTTAACTTCAACAAGTTTCAAAGACTTGAAAATTTAAATATCATACTTCTGATTAAAATAAATCCAAAAAATAAGTGTGAGATTTGTGTTGAAGCAAAAATGGTTAAAGCTCCATTTCATTCTGTCACAAGAAGTACTACGCCACTCGAATTAATACACACTGATGTTTGTGATTTAAAAATGGTACAAATACGAGGTGGAAATAAGTACTTTATAACATTCATTGATGACTGCATCAAATATTGTTATGTGTATTTATTGAAAAGCAAAGATGAAGCAATCAAAACTTTCAAGAAATACAAGACTGAGATTGAAAATCAACGAAGTTCAAAGATTAAAATGATTCGAAGTGATCTAGGTGGAGAATATGTGGCTCTTTTTGTAGAATTTTGCTCAACTTTGGGCATTATTCATCAAACGACAGCCTCATACTCTCCTCAATCTAATGGCGTTGCATAACGCAAGAATCGAACCTTAAAAAAAATGATGAATGTGTTGTTAATAAATTTTGGCTTACCTCAAACATGTGGGGTGAAGCGATTCTCTCAGCAACTCACATTCTAAACTAGATACCAATCAAAGAAAAAGATGAAACGCCCTATGAACAGTGGAAATGTTGTAAACCTTCTTACAAATAACTCAAAGTGTGGGGATGTTTGGCTAAAGTAGAAGTACCTAAGCCAAAACAAATAAAAATTGGGCCTAAAACGGTTGACTGCATATTTATTTGTTATGCATCCAATAGTAGTGCATATCGATTCTTAGTGCATAAGTCAACAATTCTTGATGTAAAGGAAGACACAATCTTGGAATCAAGGAATGCGGTGTTCTTTGAAGATATATTTCCTTGTGAAGAAAGAAAATAAATAAGTTTGAACAAGCGAACTTATGAAAATACAATTGAAACTCCAAAAACCAATGAAAAACCAAGACGAAGCAAGCGTGTAAGAGTTGAAAAGTCTTTTGGTCCTGATGTTCTAACATACATGTTAGATAATGAACCAAGAACTATTCAAGAAGCTTTATCAAATCCTGAGGCTCCTTTTTGGAAGGAAGCCATAAAAAATAAAATAGATTCTATTATGCATAATAATACTTGTGAGTTGGTTGATCTCCCTCCAGGATGTAAACCTTTGGGATCCAAGTGGATCCTTAAAAGAAAATACAAATAAGATGGATCTATAGATAAATATAAAGCTCGACTAGTGGTTCAAGGTTTTAGACAAAAGGAAGGATATGATTTCTTTGATACTTACTCTCCAGTTTCTAGAATAACATCCATTCGTGTTCTTGTTGCTATTGTTGCATTGCATGATCTTGCGATTCACTAAATGGATGTTAAAACTGCATTTTTTAATGGAGAGTTGGAAGAAAAAATATATATAAAACAACCAGAAGGGTTCTTTGTACCCGAAAAAGAACAAAAGGTGTGTAAACTTGTCAAGTCATTGTATGGACTTAAACAAGCACCTAAGCAGTGTCATCAAACGTTTGACACTGCGATGTTGTCAAATGGTTTCAAAATCAATGAATGTGACAAATGTGTCTATATTAAAGGTACAACAAATGCATATATAATTGTTTTCCTTTATATAGATGACATGTTAATTATGGGAAGCAATCATGAATTGATTATGAAAACAAAGAAAATGTTGAGACAACATTTTGACATGAAGGATTTGGGATTGTGTGATATTATTCTAGGTATAAAAGTCTCTAGAACATCTGCTGAAAGTATTTTATCACAAACCCATTATTTAGAAAAGGTTTTTGAACGAATCGTCCTCCGGCTAGAATACCTATGGAATTGGGTACACATTTAGCCAAAAATAGAGGAGAACCTATTTAACAAGTAGAATATGCCAGGGTGGTAGGAAGTTTAATGTACTTAACTAACTGTACCCGTTCCTGATCTTGCATATACAGTAAATAAACTTAGTCGATTCACAAGTAATCCATGTGAGGATCATTGGAAAGCACTAATGAGAGTGCTTGGATATTTGAAATACACTTAAAGTTATGGAATAGTGTATACAAAATATCCTGCGATCTTAGAAGGATATTGTGATGCAAATTAGATTTCTGACATGAAAGACTCCAAGTCTACTAGTTGATATGTGTTCACAATTGGTGGAGGAGCGGTATCATGGAGATCCTCTAAACAAACATGTATAGCTCGGTCGACTATGGAATCCGAGTTTAATGCTTTAGATAAAGCTGGAGAAGAAGCCGAGTGGCTTGAAACTTTCTAGAAGATATTGCTTGTTGGAATAAATCGGTATTTTCCATTACTATTCATTGTGACAGTCAGTCAGCAATAGGAAGAGCACAAAGTAGTATGTACAATGGTAAATCTCGACATATTCGTCGGAAACACGATACCATAAGACAATTGATCTCAAATGGGGTTATTTTGGTTCATTATGTGAAGTCAAAGGAAAACCTTGCGGATTCGCTTACAAAAAGTATTAATAGATATCAAATGTACAAACTACTAAGAGAAATGGGTTTAAAAACTACAAAATAAAATATTTATAGCGGTAACCCAACCTTGAGAATTGGAGATCCCAAAACCTTGGTTCAATGGGACAACTAAGTTATAAATATTAGTTTCAGTACTTGGAATCTTTATTCGCTCATTCCTAGAACATCCAAGTATAAAATACATGCAACATGTGGTGAGGTTAAGTTTTCTTTTAATGATTCATATACCTATAAGGTAGAGTACCGCAGGATACTCTTGATAGAAGATCACCTATATAAGTGCAAAGTATTGGCCGCTTTGATTGAAAAACTTATGAATCTAAGATATGGTCTAGGGCCAAAATAGACAAAACGTGAGAACAAAATATGTTAGAGTATTGTTATGTAATACTATTGACTTGGTTTACATAAATGGTTGACTAGTTCAAGACATCGCGTCACTATGCAACTAGTAAATCCTATAGTATATTACTAAGGTAGGTTCAAAGTCACAAGCTACCTATCCTGATGTAAAAATAACTCATAAAGATTTTCTAGTGTGAATGCTAACGTACGTGAAATTCATTCATGTGGGGGATTGTTGGAAAAAAATAAAAATAATGAATGAATTATGTGCTTGAAAGAAATGGCTTCAAATGGGCTTGAGCTTGAAATGGCTTGAAATAGTTTGTCCCACATTGGAAGATTTTCAATGAGTTTCTCTACTTATATAACCCAAATTTGATTTATGGGATTGGGGGCTTAGGGCACCGGATGTTTTGTAAAAGGGCAAGACGCTAGTCGATGCAACTAACACACGCGCGCGGCCGACCGGCTCGGCGCGGTGCGGTGGGGTGGGGTGGGGTCTTATGATCCATTAATTCTTTTTGGATAAAATTTAGTTAAAATAATATTTATTATTACTTTATTGTGTGCGCTCGAGCTGACAAATATTACCGCTCGAGCGCAGAACTCCACCTGCCGGACAAAAAGATTGGCTAGAGTTGGTCGCCCGAGCGGTAAAGTTTTACCGCTCAAGCGCAGCGTCAAAAAATGCCGTCAGAGCGTTTGGCGCTCGAGCGGTAAAAACTTACCGCTCGAGCGCGCCGTCGGTATTCCGAAAAGTTGCGTTTCTTTTTGGCTTCTTCTGTCATGGGTTGCATCCTTAGGCCATAAGACGTGTTATTTGGAGTCTCAGTTTATATATGTGATTGATATAACGCCAAAAATATATCTCTGAAATATCTGATAACGTATATACATCAGATTTCAGATTTTTTGAAAAATTTTCCCTCACTTTCTCAAAAGAAATTTTTTGCTTATTTTCGTTCACTAAAGTTTGTGATATTTGTAGTGCTGCTATATCACGATCGTGAGTCGTTGTATCTTAGAGACGGTTGCCGCCAACGTTGAGCACTGTTAACGGGAAATTTCGTCTTGTGGATGGAGAGAATCTCTCGCCTCGACTTGTTCGTTGCTGTTGTTGCTGCTGTTGCTGACTTGTTCAGAATTCAGAATACATATCCAATAACAATTTTCTCAGGTGTTGTTATATATCGTCAAAATTCACCAGCTCTTCGACCAAGTGTAAATCGACTCGTGAACAAGCTGTGTGTAGTGACCCTGCAATGAATCACCTACTAACTAGCAACTAATAGCATGTATTAAAATTATTAAAGCAAAAAATGCTTAACAGAGTAAAATGTGCGAAAACATAATCCATAATTTACATATCAGTTTAGTAAAATATATCCAGGCTTAATACTGTAGTGATACAACCATATCGAAAATCTTAAAAGTAAACATTATAAAGCTATATCGAATCCTACTGTATAAATAACTTCTCAAGGTTCCTGCTCCCTGTCCTGCCTTGAACTACCAGCTCCGTCCATCCTGCGATCTGCCCCGTGGAATAGGGTGTCCAAGATAACAACTAGTACGTGAGCGCTAATTCCCAGTACATAAACATGAGTAAACGTATATATATGATGCATGCAACATGATGACTGGTAAAGGGTCATCTGAAAAGTCATGCTCAGTACCGGCGCCACATGAGTGCTGCCACCGCACGGATCAACCTCTGGGTGCAACCACACTCGTCTAGTACACCAGATTAGTCAAACATACATGTCCCCGCCGTCGCGGTACTCTCAGTGAGAGACTATCGAGTATAGAGCTGAGCGGCTCTATAATCAGGTATAACAAGGTATAGGCTCAACGTGTATGTGGACATGATATATGAATATAGAAAGCGATAAAACATACATCATGCCACATAATAATGCCAAATAAATGCAACATATAAACATGTATACTCGCTGGCAATCTCAGTCAATGTGTACGTACCTCTAAGCTAGTTCAAGTCTAGTAGGATCCTAGGTTCCAAGCCTATATTCAAAAGTTCACCGTATCACTACACAAGTTCTATAAGCCTTAACTAAGCTAATAAATACTCCCAAAACATAAATAGATTCCCGGACCATACATTCGTCCATAGTAAGCCCTTTGGAGTTGCTAGTCCTGGATGACTATAACCACACCTTGGTTATTCCAGAACTTCTATAATAATAGATAGGGCCCTTAAGTTTATATCTCATACTATATATAACTGAAGAAGAAAACTCAGAAATCGATATAAAAATCTGAATCAAAAATCCTTTATTTATATACAAATTCTCGGAACCGAACGTTGCGTCCGTTCCAGGTTCGTTGCATCCGTTCCGTGCATGTTTGACACTTGTCAAGACTCGTAGCTTAAGTCATCAAGCCACCTCATGTCTGGCTGTATCTAAGGGATAGTTGCATTCGTTCTCAGAACGTTGCGTCCATTCGGGAACGTTGCGTCCGTTCCCCATCGGAAGCTTTGTTCGCTAAAACACCTTTAATTTTATATTAATCATGTAATTACTTAAATCAAGATGCGGGTTACTACATTCTCCCCACCTTAGATATTTCGTCCGCGAAATACAATCTAAAGCAGTAATCATAATGAAACATCAAACTATGTTTTATTACAATAACAGTTAATACATCCTTACATGAAAATCAAAAGTACGAAGCAAACAACTATGGATAATCTTCTCGCATACGGCTTCTGTCTCCGAAGTTGCTTCTTCGACGCCTCGACGTTGCCACTATACCATCACAAGTGGTATAGTCTTGTTCCGAAGAACTTTCTACTTCCTGTCTAGGATACGGAGTGGTCGTTCGACATACGACAGATCTGGCTCTAGTTGAACGTCAGTAGGCTGGATAATGTGTGACTCATCAACTATATACTGTCGAAGTAACGACAGATGGAAAACATCATGTATACTCGAAAGATATGACGGTAAAGCCAAACGATATGCAATATCTCAGATCTTTTCCAGTATCTGAAAATTCCCAATGAAACGGGGTGACAACTTGCCTTTCACACCGAATCTCATCACCTTCCTAAAAGGTGATACTCGCAAGAACACATATTCACCAGGCTCAAACTGAAGTGGCCTGCGGTGAATATTAGCATAACTGGCTAGCCGTTCTTGAGCAGCTTTGATCCTCCGCTTGATCAAATCTACCTTTTCTACAATCTGCTGCACCAACTCAGGACCCTCGACTTGTCGCTCTCCTACTTCATCCCAGAATAACTGAGTACAACATCGTCGACCATATAATGCCTCGAAAGGTGTCATATCAATACTACGATGATAACTGTTATTGTAGGCAAATTTGATCAAAGGTAACTGATCCTACAAAGATAAACCAAAATCCATGACAGAAGAACGTAGCATATCCTCCAATGTCCGAATGGTCCGCTCTCACTGCCCATCAGTCTCTGGATGATATGCAGTGCTCAAACTCAGAATGGTACCCAACGCCTGTTGAAAACTACCCCAGAAACGTAAGGTAAATCGCGGGTCTCTATCACTGACTATGCTCACTGGAATCCCATGCAATCGCACTATATCCTGAATATATAAGCGTGTCACGCGATCATAAGAATACTCCCGGTTGTAAGGAATGAAATGTGCTGATTTCGTCAAACGGTCAACAACAACCCAGATAGCATCACACTGACGTGAAGTCATAGGCAAGTGGGTGACAAAGTCCATAGTCACGTGCTCCCACTTCTATTCGAGAATCTCAAGATTCTGCAGTAATCCACCTGGTCGTCGGTGTTCAGCCTTGACCTATTGGCAAACAAGACATCTCGAAACAAATTGATATACAATTCGTTTCATCCCCTTCCACCAGAATCTAGTTCGCAAGTCCTTATACATTTTCATGCTTTCAGGATGAACTGATAATCGACTCCTGTGAGCTTGAGAAATAATATCATTCTTGAGCTCCGCAACATCAGGTACAACCACTCGATTCGATAAGCACAATAAACCATTTGCCTAATAATGGAATCCAGATGTATTAACTCCATTGGCTAGACGTGCCAAACACTGAATCTTAACATCAGATATCTGAGCTTCTCTGATTCGATAGTACAATGATGGCTCAAATAAAATAGTATACAACCGACTCCTATTTCTTCCTTTCTTATGCTTAAGCGTAAAACTTAGTGAACAACACTCCTGAATCATATGAGATATTTCACTAGTCTGAAGTGCAGAAAGTCTCACCTGCCGACTTAAGGCATCAGTAGTAAGATTAGCAGAACCTGGATGATATTTGATCTCGCAATCATAATATTTCAGTAAATCCATCCAGCGTCTCTGTCGCATATTCAACTCCGCCTGAGTGAATAAATATTTTAGACTCTTGTGATCCATGAATATCTCAAATTTTTGGCCATAAAGATAATGTCTCCAGATCTTGAGTGCAAATACAATGGCGGCTAACTCGAGATCATGCACTGGATAATTATTCTCATGCGTCTTCAACTGTCGAGAAGCATAGGCAATAACATGTCCATGTTGTGTCAGAATGCATCCTAGCCCCTGACCAGAGACATCAGTGTAAACAACATAGCCTCCTGACCCAGAAGGTAGAGCTAGCACAGGTGCAGTAGTAAGACGTTTACGCAGCTCATGAAATGACTCCTCACAATCTGAGGACCATACGAAGGCAACATCTTTCCATGTAAGCTGTGTCAAAGGTCTGGCCAACTGTGCAAAATTCTTGATGAACCGACGATAATAACCAGCTAGACCCAATAAACTACGAATCTCAGCAACCGTCATCGGACGAGACCAGTTCAGCACTGCCTCTATCTTACTAGGATCAACATATATTCCTTCATTAGAAATCACATGACCGAGAAACACTACCCGATCAAGCCAAAATTCACACTTTCTCAATTTTGCATACAGCTATTTCTCTCGTAACGTCTGCAAAACAATCCTCAGATGTTGTGCATGCTCATCCTTGTCATGAGAATAGACAAGAATATCATCAATGAAAACGATGACGAATCTATGCAAATATTCTCGAAATACTTGATTCATCAGATTCATAAAGACTGCCGGTGCATTCGTCAAACCGAATGGAATTACCAAAAATTCATAATGCCCATATCTGGTCCTGAAAGCAGTCGTAGAAATATCTGAGTCTCGTACCCGCATTTGGTGGTATCACGACCTCAGATCTATCTTAGAATAGGCAGAAGTACCCTGTAATTGATCAAACAGATCATCAATCCGCGACAAAGGATACTTATTCTTGATGGTGATACGATTCAACTGCCTGTAATCAATACATAATCGCATCGATCCATCTTTCTTCTTGACAAATAAAATAGGTGCTCCCTACGGAGAAACTGATACTACCCTAACTCTACTTTAAATTAAACTAAATAAAATACGGATTTTTCAAAAAATTTCGGCATGACCTATCTATTAAAAGTCAAACCCGTCTGTCACAGACAGCAACTAGAAAAAATTACGACCAACAATACTAAATAAACTAAACCGAGAAAAGAACGAGAATCAGAGAAAAAAAGATTCGACCTTCCAAACTTCCATAATTCATATGCTCAAAGACGATCAATAAATCTTTACGTTTACATTAATCCAAGTAACAAAATAAAAGACTAAAAAATGTTAAAATGAACTTTTGCGGAAGACTAGCTTAGGTCGGAGGGATGTGTCGTGCCCGCATCGCAGTCCATCTGATAATCTTGCCCTCGATCTCAATAATAACTTATACCTGCACCAAGTAGATGTAGTGAGCCTAGGGGCCAAGCAAGAATATGGGGGAATAACAAATAAAAAATATACATGCACACGCCATTAAAAATAGCTTATAATGAAAATACATTTTCTTTTCTTAACTGAACCTCTAGCAAAGAGAGTAACTTGAAATCATCGCATGCAAGACTGAATCTAAATGACTGAAACTGAACTTAAACTGCAAATTCATAGCAAGACTGAATAGGAGATAGAAAGGACTGAACTGAGAACTGATAAACTGAAATGTAATCTGATAATATAAGCTGTAAACTGATAAACTGAACTGTGAACATAAAAACTGTAACTGTAACTGTAGCTATAAACTTATATCCTTGATTGTGACTCTGTACTTTCGATCATGATCATGGCTGCAGTGCACTATGCTGCAAGGAAGTCAGGATATCTCCCAACTCGTCTTGCCCTGTGAGTAGTAAGGGAAGCCAAGATTTCTCTCGACTCGTCCAAACCCATAAATTTGGTAAGGGAAGCTAAGAAGTTTCCTAACTCGTCCAAACACATGATTATTTTGGTAAGGAAAGCAAAGACGTCTTTTAACTCGTCCAAACACGTGATAAATGTATTCACAATCATCTCACTTCGTTCATAAAATATTTTCTTTGAATTCTTTCTTGACTTGATCCACAGATTCAACATGAAAATTATGGAAATGACTTTCTTTGAAAATATTTACTCGATTACTCGATTCACAAATAAATGATGAAAAATGGTTGACAAGGATGGTGATTTAGGTGCCAAACCATAGCTAAGAATCTAAACTTTACTTTTTAGCACTTAGGATATATTCCGAAAAATCCACTTGCAATGCTTATAACATGCTCGTTTCTTAATCAAAACGACTTCCGCTTGAAAACACAGTTCCCATGCAATCTATACTCACCTAGAAATTCATCCTCGAGATACAAATCTTATCCAATAGTTTTTGGCAATAATGTTTCCAAGCAGCAACACTTATCATAAAAAAAAAATAGCACCTTAACAATCAATAGCCTAGAACTCAACCAAAACTTAACCGAATTGGTTTCCGCTTGAAACTGAAAGAGTGGGTGCCTAGTGAGCCAACTTGTGGCTAAGGGCTTTGATGACTCTTTGTATAAACAATCTTTTGTTTAATATAATTTACACTTTTATTAATGGCAATGACTTTATCTTTCTTCATATTGTTATATTGTGATATACTATTGTTGTTTTGATAAAGACCTTGAATATACTATAGTGTATGTAAGATGTGGTAGAACATGGAGATGTCTATCATGAAACACATCTTATAGTCACTGTATATTCTAAACTGTTCCTAGTCGATTGAGCCGTCCGATAATAAGGATAAGGATCGCTCGAGTTTGAGACTAGCATTTGCGATGCGGAGTACCACGTTTCATTGGTAAGGAACATAGAGATGTTCGAAGCATGCAAATGGATATTCATATGATGAATGATCGAACTACCCTATCCGGACTTTCCAAGTGGTTATCACTTATCGAGTGGATAAAGTCCGCGGTTTTGGTTGTACACCATTAGTCCTTATTACTTGAAACATCATTGAGACTCTATATGCTAGTACTGTGCTTTGACTCGTTTACCGACTCTATTGGAGTCATCAGGTGTCGGGATTGGGTACAGTTACAACACATATAGGAGTCGATGCTTTGTTGTCAAGGATTCACCACATACTTGCGAGTGTGGATATCCTATGCGATCTGAGGAGATATTAGTGTGACGAATCTCTGGCCAGAGTACATGATGTGATTTAAGAAATGGTTTCTTAGTAGCGCATGCGATGTCACTATTTGATCTTCAAGATGCATTGCATAGTTATCGAATCTCGAGCGACTCTCGATATACCAATGGTTGTTGATTCGATCGGGATATATGGATGAAGGGACCGTACTGTACGCTAACCAAAATCTACTGGTTCTTGTAGGCACTATCAGTGATACCTAGGGAATCATGGGGCGATGTTGCTAGGCGCTCATACCATGATTCGATGGACAAGTCGGAAATTGTTGTTCCGAGTCACAAGGAGTTGTGATCCCACGGCTAGCTGTATCCCTGAACCATTGAGGGTCACACAGTGTAATGGATTTTTAATCCCCGTTGAGATAGTTAAATTTAAAGAGTTAAATTTAATGAACGAAGAAGTTGGACTTCTTATTTAAGAGTAGAGGAGTAAGATTTCCTAAAATGACATAGGGATGGCCATTTTTGGAAATCACTGAATTCGGATTCAGAAAAATTTATCTTGACTTTAAAAGGTGCAGAAATGGTTTCTGTGCACATTGGTGAAATCGGTTTATCAATCGGAGTCACGATGAATTTTATATTAATTTCTGAACATGCGGGCTTTGCTTGTCGGGCTTGAACTTATGACTAATGGGCCCTAAGCTGTTAGTGGCCTGCATTATAAATAAGTTATTGCAGTACAGAAATTACAGATAACAGGTCACAATTTTCGAAAACCCTAAGTATTTTTCTAAAAGGTGGCCGCCCCCCTCCCTCTCTCTGTCGGTAAAATCCAGCCTGTGATTTTGAATTACAGTCTGGTTTAACGGATCAAATTCGTTAATCTCTTCGTAGAAAACTTCTGATAGATTTTCTAGTGCAATCTATCAGAGGGATTAAATATCCGTTCGTGGACCTGATTGAAGAACTGTTCGTCCATCGGTTCCAGGGAGATACAACAAGAGCAGAGAAATCTGTTGGTGTCCAGAATCTCGATTCGAGATTAAAGGTAAAAATTTTATAATAGTTATTTAAATTTTTACACACACAATTTAATCGTAAAGATTTGATACCCAATGGAATCGTTCCATATAATAAAAATTTTAAACTTCCGCTGCACCGGGTATCAATCTTGTTTGATCTGAAAGCCGAGTTCACCAACAGAAACGACGTCTCCCTAGCATCCTAGGTTATTCCCAAACCCGTGCCCTTAGCCAAAACATGGGTATAACACTGTTTTACACGACCCTAACCGGACAGCCCCCAACACTTAGTCAAAAATCTGCTCGAAAACTCCTCTTCCTTCCAAACACTTAGACCTTGACTTCCCATGTTAACGACCTTTAAAAAGTGACCTAGACCACTCCTTAGACTTGCACAACCCTTAAGACCGAGCATAAGTCCCCTGACCCAAAGCCATTCCCCCGCTCACGTAAGCCCCTGTTCTTGAGCAGATTCCCAGCCCGAGAAAGACTCTGCCCAATCCCAAAAAACCCGTTTCCTTTAGCATTCAATCATCAGCCCTTCGCCTCAACATTTTCTAGCCAACTCTCACACTCTAGGTGCTACCATGTGAGCTACATCTCAACCATGGCAGCCTCTAAATCACCAATCCAAGACCACAAAAAATTTGAATCACATCAGCACAACACAGTGAAGAATTTTGAAGTTGAGGTAAAAGGAAACAATAACCAAGACTCACAAATAAACACTCACTCAACACAAGAAATATTATAAATATCAATCATAAGAATGAACGACACGCCAAAGGAGCCTGAAATCTTCAAACGGCTAGTCACAACGTAGAATAAAGATCAAAACAGGGGGAAAAGGATCAAAATTCGAGACTCACAATACAACCCCATACAACACCATAAGACATTATATATGTATATATATATATTGTAAGCAAGAAACAACGCAACAAATGAAACTTGGACTTTTCGGACGTCCAATTACTACAGAGGCGGAAACTCGTTCAACCCAGAAATGGCTAGAAAATCGGGCAAGCACACACGTAATAATCTACTTGGTGGCCAAAAAGCCCATAAATCTTGCCTTAAACTGTGAGAGATCATAAATGGGGCTCGGTGGAAGCTCGGCCGCTGTAATCGAGCTGAGGAAGGGAGGAAAGTCCTGGTGCAGCTCGCTTGGAGCGGTACTTCGCCGGGAAGGAGGGCTGCTAGCGACGGCCGAAAGCTGAAATGGAAGGGGCTGATCGCGATTGAAGTGAGGATGGAGAGAAAATGATAAGATCTCATCGACTAAGGCTTGGAGAAGAGGAAAGCAACTGGGTCGATTAAATGAGCCTGAGTAAATCACTTTAATTGGGCCAGTGATTTGAGTTGGGTCAGGTCTTGGGATGGGTTCTAAATTGGGTTGTGTGTAAGAGAAGGTAGATTAATATATAACATGAAAAAGTTTAGTTCCAAATTTCCCGCGAACATTCAAAGTTTAAAAATTCATGAATTAAATATTTAAATTCTATTTATCGGGTTTGAAAGATGTTAATTTTCAATACTTAAATATTTTGATGTCACAGTGATAAATAAAATATTTAAATAATAAAAAGAGGGATTAAAATAATTTAAACAAACTCGACGAATGATTAAAAAGTAATTCAAATAAATACACAAGCGAAAATAAAAACCTTTAAAATGATTTGGACAATTAAAAAGAATTTAAATAAATAAGCTAGATTTAAAATAATTTAAAACGACTAACCGCTAAACTTAAATTATTTAAAATAAATAAATTGGACAATCACAATATTTAAATAAATAAGTTCAATAGTTAAAATCATTTAAATAATCATCCAATAAGCTCAAGTAACTTTTAAATAAGTAAACAAAGTAGTTAATATCATTTAAACAAGCAAAACCTTAAACCTTTTAAAATATTAAAACAATTAAGTTGTAAAATAAAAAATCATTTTGACAAATAAACTTAAACAATTAAAAACATTAATTAAATAGTTAGTACAATAAAAATTATTTGAATAAATAATAAAATATTTTATTAACACGTAATTCACATAAAAAATTTAAATCAATTAAACCTAAAAATAATAATCCTAATATATATTTGATTTAATGCATGCGATTTAATAGAATGAATTTTAGGCGCCACAATTCCTTCCCTCCTTAAATGGAATTTCGTTCTCGAAATTCAAGACTTACTAACTAGGTTCGAATACTTTAGACCAGATCAACACTAAATTTTCTAACTTTGCACCTACATGAGTTGGCCCAAATCAGCTTCCGCTGCGCACTCTGATGCTTATTGATATATGTACCATCAAAGATCTGACTAACTCTTATTGCAATATAAAATTTACAATTCTTACATGTTCTCAAGTGGTCTTATCCTCAATGAGATTTTATCACTCCTCAAATTTACTGTTGATCTAAATTTATCAACTTAAATACGTCATCTTACCGCACTGATAAGTTTACCCTACAAATTCCTAGATCTTTATGTTACTACACAACTCACACATTTTTTTTAACCTTATATCCTACGTCGTGATTCCAAGCAATAGAGCTCATATAACCAATAAATAATTTATGTCGACCTAAACCATAACTTAAAAACTTTCTAACAACGAAGATATGATTAACGTTTATTTACCAATTAAACTTAACTCATATAATATACGACTCGAGCTCTTAAAAAATTCACAAGTCCTCAAAATATTTATCAATTAACACTAAACTTTTCTAAATATGATAGCTATAGGAACTATACAATTCTACCTCGTTAGACCTCAAAATACGAGATAGATATGACCCATTTTTATAAATAAATAAATTTAATCTTTGATAAGAAAATATAACCATAAAATCCACTGTTGTTCCGTCCCAAGGTATTAACCGATAACATATAGAATCCAAATAGGTGACTAAACAGATCTCAATTATCCATTCTCCAAGTTATACGTTCATCTCTAGCATCTTTGATTCTCCCGAAAGTCAAATTCTTAATTAAAATTTTCCAACATATTTAACCACATTTTCTATCTCAGACGCAACGACTAAGAAATCCATATTTACACCTCAAATAAAAATATACCAAGAGCTATAATTCATTTATTGGATTAGATTGTCTCTAAGAACCAAATGATTCTTACATATTTCCTGAAGACATATCTCAAATCCCTAGTTCAACTCGACAGCAAGTCTGAAAATCCAAAATTTCCAAATTATTATATGTACAATCTAAATTCATATTTCAAGAACTTAGTACCCAATTAGGCACCTTGAAGAGTTTGTAATTCGATTGAAAATGTTTTCTCATTGTTCCTCAAGTACCTTAGCATTTCTGCGGTAAATAAATCTACAGCTTATCCGGAAAATTGCCTGAATATTCTATTCGTGATTTTGTTCCCATAGTTGGTGCAATATCCTTACCGGTTGACATTCACAAAATCTTAGAATTCAAATGTAAAGTACCCAAAAGTCTCTAGGACAACTTTATTTCCTATCTCACAACTGTTCATCCATTCAGCTTACCAAAATCATTTGTTTACTCTTAACGATCCTATTTAAAATTGAAACAACTTATTCAATTAATTCACTACTAGCAGTCCACTCTCTATAACTAAATATAATTAGTAGTCATCATTCCTCGGATCACTACAATAACTTAAGATTTTATCTAGTATAAATGCTAAATCTCATCCGTCTATACGCTTACTATACGGCTACGAGCCAATTCTCTACACAAGAATTTGAAATAATAATTGAAATTCTGATCCACCCAAATCCTCATCATGATGGATTATGAAAGGAAACAGACATACAAGTTATGCTGCTGAATATGAAATGAAATAATGCAAGCATTACAAACAAACTAGCTGAAAATAAAAATCTAGATAAGTGAAAACAACTCACTCATAATTCAATTCTAGGAATGAATGAATAATAATGGAGGCTCCATAAATAATGAATATGAGTCAACAAAATACAAATCTTGTGATCATTCATCCATGGGTAATGAAATCATGCTCAAAAAATCCAAGAACAATTAAGAGTAATCGGTATGACTTCGGTCGAGATAAGTCCACACAAGTTAATAATCAGGGAAAAACAACGGTCTCAAAATAAAATCAGATGTCAGCCACAAAACATGAGTAGATTACCAAAAAAAAAGTGAATTTAACTCACATCAACATGTGGCTCTAGAACCGCAGGAAAAATTTCAAGAAGTGTGAAACATTAACAAGATTTTATTCAAAAGTTCAACCAATGCCAAAGTGGAAGAATTCAACGTTGATTAATGTCATACGAATTCATAAATGCTCGAAGGAAGTGCAATGAAATTTCATATACTCAAAAGTATATGTTGCAATGGATGCAAGCACAATTGAAGGAAAAGGAAATTAATGGTCGGAATAATACTTCACAAAATTGAAAGGCTCATAGTAACCGACTCACTATTTCCCAAAAATCATATTTGCCCAAATAAACAAGGAAAATTCAACTATCCATAATAATATAAAACCAAGTTCGTATCTCAAGTCTTCACATGAGTTCTATTCATAAACTTAACTGACTAAACACATGTTTAGAAATTCCTAAATAAATTATTCACTTATTTGTACCCGATTAAAATCCAGTTATAAGAAAACAACTTACAATAATGACATACAATTAATATCTTCAAATACGCAAGTTTAATGTTTCCCAACAAAATCCTAAAATCTCATCAAAATTGCTAACACTGCCCAATAACTCAAACAACAACCACGTACTGTCTAAAACTGAAAGGAATATTGGTACACCAACTCCGTTTAACTTGGAACTGCATGCTATAAAAATAAACAGTCAAATAGTGCACTTTAAACTACTAGAGGAAAATTTTAAACGAAAATAAACACTGAGCTACACATTTAAATAAATTAAACATCTAGTTTTGAAAATATTTATTTTATTTTATTTTTTTAAATAAAAAAAGACATCAAATATTTAAAGTATCAATTCTAGTATGACTAACAAATAAAATTCATTAAACTTACAGACTTTGAGGTGAGATTTCTCGAGTTTCTTGCATTCGGCAGTAGCCACAACCCAAACCAGAACCATGCTCTGATACCAACTGAAACAACCCTAACTCTACTTTAAATTAAACTAAATAAAATACGGATTTTTAAAAAAAAATTGGCATGACCTATCTATTTATAGTCAAACCCGCCTGTCACAGACAACAACTAGAAAAAAAAATACGACCAACAATACTAAATAAACTAAACTGAGAAAAGAATGAGAATCAGAGAAAAAAAGATTCGACCTTCCAAACGTCCATAAGTCATATAATTTGATATTTACATGCCCAAAGACGATCAATAAATCTTTATGTTTACATTAATCCAAGTAACAAAATAAAAGACTATAAAATGTTAAAATGAACTTTTGCAGAAGACTAGCATAGGTCGGAGGGATGTGTCGTGCCCGCATTGCAGTTCACCTGATAATCTTGCACTCGATCTCAATAATAACTTATACCTGCACCAAGTAGATGTAGTGAGCCTAGGGACCCAGCAAGAATATGGGGGAATAATGAATAATAAATATACATGCACACGCCATTAAAAATAGCTTATAATGAAAATACATTTTCTTTTCTTAACTGAACCTCTAGTAAAGAGAGTAACTTGAAATCATCGCATGCGAGACTGAATCTAACAGATTGAAATTGAACTTAAACTGCAAATGCATAACAAGACTGAATAGGAGACATAAAGGACTGAACTGAGAACAGATAAACTGAAATGTAATCTGATAATATAAGATGTAAACTGATAAACTGAACTGTGAACATATAAATTGTAACTGTAAATGCAGCTGTAAACTTAGATCCTTGATTGTGACTCTGTACTTTCGATCATGATCATGGCTGCAGTGCACTATGCCGCAAGGAATTCGGGATGTCTGCCAAATCGTCTTGCCCTGTGAGTGGTAAGGGAAGCCAAGATTTCTCTCGAATCGTCCAAACTCATAAATTTGGTAAGAAAGCTAAGACGTCTCCTAACTCGTCCAAACACATGAATATTTTGGTAAGAGAAGCTAAGACGTCTCTTAACTCGTCCAAACAAGTGATAAATGTAGTCACAATCATCTCACTTCATTCATAAAATATTTTATTTCGTTCTTTCTTGACTTGATACACAGATTCAGCATGAAAATTATGGAAATGACTTTCTTTGAAAATATTTACTCGATTACTCGATTCACAAATAAATTATGAAAAATGGTTGACAAGGATGGTGATTTAGGTGCCAAACCATAGCTAAGAATCTAAACTTTACTTTTTAGCACTTAGGATATATTCCGAATAATCCACTTGCAATGCTTATAACATGCTCGTTTCTTAATCAAAACGACTTCCGCTTGAAAACACAGTTCCCATGCACTCTATACTCACCTAGGAATTCATCCTCGAGATACAAATCTTATCCAATAGTTTCTGGCAATAATGTTTCCAGGCAGCAACACTTAACATAAAAAAAATCAGCACCTTAACAATCAATAGCCTAGAACTCAATCAAAGCTTAACCGAATTGGTTCCCGCTTGAAACGACGTCTCCCTAGCATCCTAGGCTATTCCCAAACCCGTGCCCTTAGCCAAAAACATGGGTATAACACTGTTTTACACGACCCTAACCGGACAGCCCCCAACACTTAGTCAAAAATCTGCTCGAAAACTCCTCTTCCTTCCAAACACTTAGACCTTGACTTCCCATGTTAACGACCTTTAAACAGTGACCTAGACCACTCCTTAGACTTGCACAACCCTTAATACCGAGAAACAGTCCCCTGACCCCGAGCCATTCCCCCGCTCACGTAAGCCCATGTTCATGAGCAGATTCCCCGCCCAAGAAAGACTCTGCCCAATCCCAGAAAACCCGTTTCCTTTAGCATTCAATCATCAGCCCCTCATCTCAACATTTTCTAGTTAACTCTCACACCCTAGGTGTAAGAGTGGGTGCCCAGTGAGCCAACTGTGTGGCTATGGGCTTTGTTGACTCTTTGTATAAACAATCTTTTGTTTAATATTATTTACACTTTTATGGCAATGACTTTATATTACTTCATATTGTTATATTGTGATATACTATTGTTGTTTTGATAAAGACCTTGAATATACTATAGTGTATGTAAGATGTGGTAGAACATGGAGATGTCTATCATGAAATACATCTTATAGTCACTGTATATTCTAAAACCGTTCCTAGTCGATTGAGCCGTCCGATAATAAGGATAAGGATCGCTCGAGTTTGAGACTAGCATTTGCGATGCGGAGTACCACGTTTCATTGGTAGGGAACATGGAGATGTTCGAAGCATGCAAATGGATATTCATAGGATGAATAGTCGAACTACCCTATCCGGACTTTCCAAGTGGTTATCACTTATCGAGTGGATAAAGTCCGCGGTTTTGGTTGTACACCATTAGTCCTTACGACTTGAAACATCATGGAGACTCTATATGCTAGTACTGTGCTTTGACTCGTTTACCGACTCTGAGGGGGTCATCAGGTGTCGAGATTGGGTACAGTTACGACACATATAGGAGTCAATGCATTGTTTTCAAGGATTCACCACATACTTGCGAGTGTGGATATCCTATGCGATCTGAGGAGATATTAGTGTGACAAATCTCTGGCCAGAGTACTTGATGTGATTTAAGAAATGGTTTCTTAGTAGCACATGCGATGTCACTAATTTGATCTTCAAGATGCATTGCATAGTTATCGAATCTTGAGCGACTCTCGATATACCAATGGTTGTTGATTCGATCGGGATATATGGATGAAGGGACCGTACTGTACGCTAACCAAAATCTACTGGTTCTTGTAGGCACTATCAGTGATACCTAGGGAATCATGGGGCGATGTTGCTAGGCGCTTTACCATGATTCGTTGGGCAAGTCGGAAATCGTTGTTCCGAGTCACAAGGAGTTGTGAGCCCACGGCTAGCTGTATCCCTGAACCATTGAGGGTCACACAGTGTAATGGAGTTTTAATCCCCGTTGAGATAGTTAAATTTAAAGAGTTAAATTTAATAAACTAAGGAGTTGGACTTCTTAAATAAGAGTAAGGGAGTAGGATTTCCTAAAATGACATAGGGATGGACATTTTTGGAAACCACTGAATTCGGATTCAGGAAAATTTATTTTGACTTTAAAACGTGCAGAAATGGTTTCTGTGCACATTGGTAAAATCGGTTTATCAATCGGAGTCACGATGAATTTTATATTAATTTCTGAACGAGCGGGCTTTGCTTGTCGGGCCCCAGCTTATGACTAATGGGCCCTAAGGTGTTAGTGGCCTGCATTATAAATAAGTTATTTCAGTACAGAAATTACACACAACAGGTCATAATTTTTGAGAGCAAAAATCGAAAACCCTAGTTCCTCTCAAATAATATTTCGGCCGCGCCCCTTTGCTCTGTCACAGAGAAATTCCGGTCTGTGATTTTGAATCGCAGTAAGGAATAACGAATCAGATTCGTTTATTCTCTTCGCAGAAAACTTCTGATAGATTTTCTAGTGCAATCTATCAGAGGGATTAAACCTCTGTTCGTGGACCTGATTGAAGGAGTTCATCGGTTCCAGGGAGAGACAACAAGAGCAGATAAAATCTGTTGGTGTCCAGTAATCTCGTTGCGAGATTGAAGGTAAAATTTAATAACTGTTATTTAAATTTTACACACACGTAATTCAATCGATGAACGGTTGATACCCATACCATGGAAACGTTCCATGAAAAATTTTTAAACTTCCGCTGCACCGGGTATCAATCGTAATTGGTCTGGGAACTCGCCAGTTTTCCAACAGTGGTATCAGAGCCAGGTTGCTCAGATCAATCGATTGAATTAATCAATTGTACAAAATTTTTGAGTCTCGGTTTTTGAAACAAAATAAATATTTTTAATAAAAAAATTTTTTTTCCGGGGGCGAAACCCGGGCAGCGATTGGATCGCTGCCCGGAAGGGGCAGCGATGGTCGCTGCCCCCAGGGGCGGCGCACGGCGCCGCCCAAAGGGTGCGCACGGCGCCGCCCAGGGCGGCGACCGTCGCCGCCCAGGGCGGCGCACGGCGCTGCCCAGGGCAGCGCTGTGCGCTGCCCAGCGCAGCGCTGGGCGCTGCGCAGGGCAGCGCTCGGCGCCGCCCAGCGGCGGCGCCAGGCGCCGCAAGGGCAGCAAGCGTTGCTGCCCTAAGGGGGCAGCCGGGCTGCCCCGGCCCGCCCCGGGTGCGGGCCAACCCGGGAGTGTCCCGGGTGGCCCGCGGGAAAAATTAATATTTTTAAAAATTAATTTTAATATGTTAAAATTTTATTTTTTGGTCCGGTCAAAAATTGTTTTTGATTGGTTCACGAGATTTCGGATCGAATTGTTCGAGTCCGTAAATTTTAAAATTGATTTTGGATAAATTTGAATTTTTGGAAAATTTTAATATTTTATCCGTAAATTGAATTTTGAAATCAATTATTTTGGTACAATTGATGATAAGATATGATCTTATGATATATTGAGTAAAATATGATTTTATTTGTAAAATTGGATTTTATAGATAAAATATGATTTTATTTGATATGGAGATAAAATATGATTTTATATGTGAAATGTGATTTTATATATAAAATATGATTTTATCTTGTTTAAATTTGAATTGCCACAGCATGTTATCCAATAAATTAATTTTGAATTAAATGTTATTGGATAAGGATGATCGATTGCCATGACCAATTTTGTAGGTGTATGTTAGGAATTTACATTTTGTCTTTATTGTTGTTGGTTTTATTAATGGGCCTGGTTTATGGCCCGATATGAATGTCATATATAATAAAAGTGGGCTTGGTTTATAGCCCGTTCCCACCCCCTAAAAATGTATCCCCTACTTGTCATTGTTATTTATTGTAAATACATTAGATTTAGTGGGAGATCAAGATTTGAAGATGGTGGGCCCAGCAGACAATGAAGACTGAAGAAATGTAAATTGGAAGCATATGTAATAGGATTGCATTTGCATACTGCATATTACCTAGGATTGGACTAAGACCCGTGATTGGCAACCACGGGTCAATTAGAAATGGAATCGATCATCCTATATAATATGTGATATTATGATTGTATGCATGTTTAGACATAAATTGCGTGAATCCGGCAATGCATGCAATAAATTAAATATGATGAGACAAATATTTTTATAAATAAAATCCCTCATTTTAAATATGATTTAAAATTTATATCAAGATAAATAAAGGAAATTTAAATATTGTTTAAATGTTCCTACCTTCCATCAACGGTCAATGTATGTGATGCTACCCGCGGATACGGTCCGGCTCATATTATTGGGGGGGCCCGTCCGTCGGAAAGCTGTACATTGGATCGACAAATGTTGTAAGTTGGGTGGAACTCCCATGGGATCGGCTCATATTATTGGGGGATCCACATGGCGACCGTCCATCACAACTTAATATTGATGGGTCATCTTGACATGTCACTTTAAACGGCGTCATATTATTGGGCCCTTATTGGACATGAGGTAAATACATGGGGGTTGCTTTGGAAGCAATTGGGCTCTACCTTTTGAGAATTATGGTTGGCTGATATTATTCGGGACCATAAGTTTGTCAATTGGACTCCATGTTCTCACTAAGGAAAAAGTTTCCCGTTTTCACTAGAGGGTGGTGAAATCGTTAAAATAGTGGGAGTGAGATTCATAAAATTAAATTCGCCTATTTTATGTCTTAGTAAATTGTTAAACAATCATTGATATATGTCTGTTTTCCTTTTCAGTATTTCATACAATGAATTCGCGAAATCCTTTATTCTCGATCCTCGAACAAAACAAGCTGACTGGCGCCAACTATACGGAATGGTTCCGGAAGTTGAAGATTGTCTTAACTTCGGAGAAAATGCTCTACGTGTTAGAGAAAGCACCTCCGAAGGAAGCACCAGCTGACATAAGTCCGGAGGAATTGGCCAAACTTGATGCATGGTGTGACCATGACATCAAGACCAAATGCTATATGCAAGCCTCGATGTCTGATGAACTCCAGAGGCGATTTGAGGACACGGTGAATGCTGCTGACATTCACACGCAACTCAAGGAACTTTTTGGGGCTCAGTCGAGGGCTGAAAGGTTCTCTACTGTTAAGGAGTTGATGACGTGCCGCATGCGTGAAGGGACTTCGGTCCGTGATCATGGGGTACGAGTGATTTGGCTCATACAGAAGTTAGCGACCCTTGATTTGGTGTTGGAGCATGAACTCAATGTGGACTTGTTGCTTCTATCTCTTCCTTCCTCATTTGATGGATTCGTGATAAATTTTAATATGAACAAGATAGAGGCCACCCTTGAAGAGATGGTCAATATGCTCGTTACATATGAATCCACACTTAAGAAGGATAAGCCAGCTTTCTTGGTGGGCTCCTCATCTTCTGCAAAGAAGGGGCCAAGTATGAAGGGCAAGAAACGTTCTGCCCCACCCAAGAAAGTGGAACCCGAGAAGAAGCAAAAGACAAAGGCTTCAAACAATGGAAAATCCAAGGATGTTTGCCATTACTGCAAGAAGCCGGGTCATTGGAAGCGCAACTGCAAGGAGTATCTTGAGCAGTTGGGAACTGCAAAGGGTATGTTCTATATCGAAATAAACATGTCACTTAATACAACTTCTTGGGTATTGGATACCGGATGTGGATCTCACATTTGCAATGATTTGCAGGTGATGACAAGAAGTCGCAGGCTTAGAATGGGTGAGACCCAGCTGAGGCTCGGGAATGGTTCCAGAGTTGAAGCTACGGCCATTGGAGATGTTTGTTTGATATTGCAGAACGGTTTTAAATTATTGTTGAGAGATGTTTTATTTGTGCCAGATTTAATTAAAAACATTATTTCTATTTCTATGCTTGATAGAGATGGTTATTCTTGTAATTTTGTGAATGGGATTTGCAGTATTTACAAGAATGAATGTTTAATTGGAAATGGACAACTTGAAAACGATCTATATAATTTAAAACTAAAAGACGTTCCAGTGAATTGTATTGACAAACCGGCAACAACAAACAAAAGGAAAATCGATAGTCAAAACCCGGCAAACCTATGGCACGCTAGACTAGGTCATATTTCCTCAAGGAGGATGAACAAGCTAGTGGGAGAGGGCATGTTTGATATGTCTGATATTAACTCTCTACCTACTTGTGAATCCTGCCTAAAAGGGAAAATGACTAAATCTCCTTTTAAGGGGAAGCCTGAGCGTAGTCAAAATCTGTTGGATTTGATCCATACAGATGTTTGTGGTCCATTTAGAGTAGGGACTCAACATGGCCACACCTACTTCATTACCTTTACTGATGATTATTCTAGGTATGGGTATTTATATTTAATGAAATATAAGTCTGAAGCATTTGAAAAGTTCAAAGAATTCAAGGCTGAAGTAGAAAACAAGCTAGGTAAAAGTATTAAAGCACTTCGATCGGATCGAGGTGGAGAATACTTGAGTACCGAGTTTTTGGACTATCTAAAAGAGAATGGGATTCTCTCTCAGTGGACTCCTCCTATGACACCACAGCTTAATGGTGTATCGGAGCGTCGTAATCGAACTTTGTTGGACATGGTTCGATCCATGATGAGCTTCACTGAGCTTCCACCTTCGTTTTGGGGCTATGCGCTTGAAACGGCGGTATTGTTGTTGAATAACGTCCACACTAAAGCAGTGGACAAAACACCATACGAGTTATGGAATGGCAAAGCTCCTAAGTATTCGTACTTGAGGATTTGGGGATGTCCTGCTTACGTGAAGCGGACAGTGGGAGATAAGTTGGATAGTCGATCCAGCTTATGTTATTTTGTAGGGTATCCGAAGAATTCAATCGGATATTATTTCTATTATCCTGCTGAAACAAAGGTGTTTGTTTCTAGGAATGCCACCTTCTTGGAGAAGGAGTTCTTATTGGATAAGAAAGGCGAGATGATGGAACTCGAAGAAGTTCGAGAAGAACCCGAAATACAAAATAACGATCCTACACCTCAGGAACCATTGCTGGACACGCATGCACCTAGAAGATCCGAAAGGACTTCTAGACCTCCAGTTCGATATGGTCTTCTTCTTGAAGGGGATCAAGATGAACCCGACATTGGATGTGATCCAAGAAACTTCAAGGAAGCAATTTCTGATGCGGATTCGAATTTATGGCTTGAAGCTATGCAGTCAGAATTGGATTCGATGCATACAAACCAAGTTTGGTCTTTAGTAGATCCTCCCGATGGAATTGTTCCGATAGGGTGCAAATGGATCTACAAAAGAAAGCTTGGGCCTGATGGTAAGGTATTGACCTACAAGGCGCGATTGGTGGCGAAAGGTTATACTCAAAGGCAAGGAGTTGACTATGACGAAACCTTTTCACCAGTTGCAATGTTCAAGTCCATAAGAATCCTAATTGCCATAGCTGCATGGTATGACTATGAGATATGGCAAATGGATGTGAAGACTGCTTTTCTTAATGGAGACATTAAGGAGGAAATCTATATGAAGCAGCCTGAGGGGTACACATCCATGGGAAGCGAGCATAAGGTATGCAAGCTTCAGAGATCAATTTATGGTCTAAAACAAGCATCAAGAAGTTGGAACCAGAAATTTGATGAAACAATAAAAGATTTTGGTTTCATCAAGAACCCGGAGGAACCTTGCGTGTACAAGAAAGTAGTTAAGGATGCGGTGACATTCTTAGTACTTTATGTTGATGACATCCTACTCATTGGGAATGATGTAGGGATGTTGCAGTCAACGAAGATATGGTTATCAGGTAGATTTTCGATGAAGGATTTGGGTGAGGCATCCTACATTCTAGGGATTCAGATCTATAGAGATAGATCTAAGAGAATGATAGGACTCACTCAATCAACCTACATCGATACCATATTGAAACGGTTTTCAATGGATGGGTCCAAAAGAGGACATCTACCCATGTGTCATGGAGTTTCTCTATCCAAGTCTATGTGTCCCAAGACTGATGCAGAGATAGAGAATATGACACATGTACCATATGCGTCAGCTATAGGTAGTATCATGTATGGGATGATATCTACCAGACCGGATGTAGCATTTGCTCTGAGTGTCACGAGCAGATATCAGTCTAATCCTGGTCAGATGCATTGGAAAGCCGTGAAGGACATTCTTAAGTACTTGCGAAGGACTAAGAATATGTTCATAGTTTATGGAGGACGAGAACTCAAACTGGAAGGCTATACCGACTCTAGCTTCCAAAGTGATGTGGATGACTCGAAGTCAACCTCTGGATTTGTGTTCATGCTCAATGGCGGTGCTGTCTCTTGGAAGAGTTCCAAGCAGGACACCACAGCGGATTCCACCACTGAGGCTGAATACATTGCAGCATCAGCTGCTGCTAAAGAGGCCGTTTGGATGAGGAATTTCGTCCAAGAGTTGGGCGTCATTCCTGAATTTGTTGGTCCAGTCCCGGTGTACTGCGACAACACGGGTGCCGTTGCTCAAGCAAAGGAACCAAGGTCTCATCAAAGATCCAAACACGTACTGAGGAAATACCACATAATCCGGGAGATTGTGGAAAGAGGAGACATCAGTGTCGAACGAGTGGCCTCTGCAGACAATATCGCTGATCCACTTACTAAGCCTTTGCCAGGACCATTGTTTGACAAACATCGCGAAGCAATGGGTCTACGTAGTATGACTAGTTGGCTATAGGGCAAGTGGGAGATTGTAAGAGTGGGTGCCCAGTGAGCCAACTGTGTGGCTATGGGCTTTGTTGACTCTTTGTATAAACAATCTTTTGTTTAATATTATTTACACTTTTATGGCAATGACTTTATATTACTTCATATTGTTATATTGTGATATACTATTGTTGTTTTGATAAAGACCTTGAATATACTATAGTGTATGTAAGATGTGGTAGAACATGGAGATGTCTATCATGAAATACATCTTATAGTCACTGTATATTCTAAAACCGTTCCTAGTCGATTGAGCCGTCCGATAATAAGGATAAGGATCGCTCGAGTTTGAGACTAGCATTTGCGATGCGGAGTACCACGTTTCATTGGTAGGGAACATGGAGATGTTCGAAGCATGCAAATGGATATTCATAGGATGAATAGTCGAACTACCCTATCCGGACTTTCCAAGTGGTTATCACTTATCGAGTGGATAAAGTCCGCGGTTTTGGTTGTACACCATTAGTCCTTACGACTTGAAACATCATGGAGACTCTATATGCTAGTACTATGCTTTGACTCGTTTACCGACTCTGAGGGGGTCATCAGGTGTCGAGATTGGGTACAGTTACGACACATATAGGAGTCAATGCATTGTTGTCAAGGATTCACCATATACTTGCGAGTGTGGATATCCTATGCGATCTGAGGAGATATTAGTGTGACAAATCTCTGGCCAGAGTACTTGATGTGATTTAAGAAATGGTTTCTTAGTAGCACATGCGATGTCACTAATTTGATCTTCAAGATGCATTGCATAGTTATCGAATCTTGAGCGACTCTCGATATACCAATGGTTGTTGATTCGATCGGGATATATGGATGAAGGGACCGTACTGTACGCTAACCAAAATCTACTGGTTCTTGTAGGCACTATCAGTGATACCTAGGGAATCATGGGGCGATGTTGCTAGGCGCTTTACCATGATTCGTTGGGCAAGTCGGAAATCGTTGTTCCGAGTCACAAGGAGTTGTGAGCCCACGGCTAGCTGTATCCCTGAACCATTGAGGGTCACACAGTGTAATGGAGTTTTAATCCCCGTTGAGATAGTTAAATTTAAAGAGTTAAATTTAATGAACTAAGGAGTTGGACTTCTTAAATAAGAGTAAGGGAGTAGGATTTCCTAAAATGACATAGGGATGGACATTTTTGGAAACCACTGAATTCGGATTCAGGAAAATTTATTTTGACTTTAAAACGTGCAGAAATGGTTTCTGTGCACATTGGTAAAATCGGTTTATCAATCGGAGTCACGATGAATTTTATATTAATTTCTGAACGAGCGGGCTTTGCTTGTCGGGCCCCAGCTTATGACTAATGGGCCCTAAGGTGTTAGTGGCCTGCATTATAAATAAGTTATTTCAGTACAGAAATTACACACAACAGGTCATAATTTTTGAGAGCAAAAATCGAAAACCCTAGTTCCTCTCAAATAATATTTCGGCCGCCCCTTTGCTCTGTCACAGAGAAATTCCGGTCTGTGATTTTGAATCGCAGTAAGGAATAACGAATCAGATTCGTTTATTCTCTTCGCAGAAAACTTCTGATAGATTTTCTAGTGCAATCTATCAGAGGGATTAAACCTCTGTTCGTGGACCTGATTGAAGGAGTTCATCGGTTCCAGGGAGAGACAACAAGAGCAGATAAAATCTGTTGGTGTCCAGTAATCTCGTTGCGAGATTGAAGGTAAAATTTAATAACTGTTATTTAAATTTTACACACACGTAATTCAATCGATGAACGGTTGATACCCATACCATGGAAACGTTCCATGAAAAATTTTTAAACTTCCGCTGCACCGGGTATCAATCGTAATTGGTCTGGGAACTCGCCAGTTTTCCAACACTAGGTGCTACCATGTGAGCTATATCTCAACCATGGCAGCCTCTAAATCACCAATCCAAGACCACAAAAAATTTGAATCACATCAGCACAACACAGTGAAGAATTTTGAAGTTGAGGTAAAAGGAAACAATAACCAAGACTCACAAATAAACACTAACTCAACACAAGAAATATTATAAATATCAATCGTAAGAATGAACGACACGCCAAAGGAGCCTGAAATCCTCAAACGGCTAGTCACAACATAGAATAGAGATCAAAACAGGGGGCAAAGGATCAAAATTCGAGACTCACAATACAACCCCATCCAACACCATAAGACATTATATATATATATATATATATATATCGATTGTAAGCAAGAAACAACGCAACAAATGAAACTTGGACTCTTCGGACGTCCAATTACTACATAGGCGGAACTCGTTCAACCCAGAAATAGCTAGAAAATCGATCAAGCATGGATAAACACAGAAATTTTGAAATGAAAACAAGAAAAGCAAGCACACACGTAATAATCTACTTGGTGGCCAAAAAGCCCATAAATCTTGCCTTAAACTGTGAAAGATCAGAAACGGGGCTCGGTGGAAGCTCGGCCGCTGTAATCGAGCTGAGGAAGGGAGGAAAATACCTGGTGCAGCTCGCCTGGAGGGGTACTTCGCCGGGAAGGAGGGCTTCTAGCGGCGGCAAAAAGCTGAAATGGGAGGGGCTGATCGCGATTGAAGTGAGGATGGAGAGAAAATGATAAAATCTCATCGGCTAAGGCTTGGAGAAGAGGAAAGCAACTGGGTCGATTAAATGAACCTGAGTAAATCATTTTAATTGGGCCAGTGATTTGAGTTGGGTCAGGTATTGGGATGGGCTCTAAATTGGGTTGTGTGTAAGAGAAGGTAGATTAATGTATAACATGAAAAAGTTTAGTTTCAAATTTTCCGCGAACATTCAAAGTTTAAAAATTCAAGAATTAAATATTTAAATTCTATTTATCGGGTTTGAATGATGTTAATTTTCAATACTTAAATATTTTGATGTCACAGCGATAAATAAAATATTTAAATAATAAAAAGAGAGATTAAAATAATTTAAACAAACTCGACGAATGATTAAAAAGTCATTCAAATAAATACACAAGCGGAAATAAAAACCTTTAAAATGATTTGGACAGTTAAAAAGAATTTAAATAAATAAGCTAGACATTTAAAATAATTTAAAACGACTAACCGCTAAACTTAAGTTATTTAAAATAAATAAATTGGACAATCACAATATTTAAATAAATAATTTTAATAGTTAAAATCATTTAAATAATCATCCAATAAGCTCAAGTAACTTTTAAATAAGTAAACAAAGTAGTTAATATCATTTAAACAAGCAAAACCTTAAAACTTTTAAAATATTAAAACAATTAAGTTGCAAAATAAAAACTTATTTTGACAAATAAACTTAAACAATTAAAAACATTAATTAAATAGTTAGTACAATAAAAATTATTTGAATAAATAATAAAATATTTTATTAACACGTAATTCACATAAAAAATTTAAATCAATTAAACCTAAAAATAATAATCCTAATATTTATTTGATTTAATGCATGCGATTTAGTAGAATGGATTTTAGGCGTCACAATTCCTTCCCCCTTAAATGGAATTTCGTTCTCGAAATTCAAGACTTACTAACTAGGTTTGAATACTTTAGACCAAATCAACACTAAATTTTCTAACTTTGCACCTACATGAGTTGGCCCAAATCAGCTTCCGATGCGCACTCTGATGCTTATTGATATTTGTACCATCAAAGATCTGACTAACTCTTATTGCAATATAAAATTTACAATTCTTACATGTTCTCAAGTGGTCTTATCCTCAATGAGATTTTATCACTCCTCAAATTTACTGTTGATCTAAATTTATCAACTTAAATACGTCATCCTACCGCACTAATAATTTCACCCTACAAATTCCTAGATCTTTATGTTACTGCACAACTCACACATTTTTTTAACCTTATATCCTACGTCGGGATTCCAAGCAATAGAGCTTATTTAACCAATAAATAATTTATGTCGACATCGACCATAACTTAAAAACTTTCTAACAACGAAGCTATGATTAACATCTATTTAACAATTAAACTTAACTCATATAATATACGACTCGAGCTCTTAAAAAATTCACAAGTCCTCAAAATATTTAGCAATTAACACTAAACTTTTCTAAATAGGATAGCTAAAGGAACTATACAATTCTACCTCGTTAGACCTTTAAAATACGATATAGATCTGACCCATTTCTATAAATAAATAAATTTAATCCTTGATAAGAAAATATAACCATAAAATCCACTGTTGTTCAGTCTCAAGGTATTAACCGATAACATATAGAATCCAAATAGGTAACTAAACAGATCCCAATTATCCATTCTCCAAGTTATACGTTCATCTCTAGCATCTTTGATTCTCTCGAAAGTCAAATTCTTAATTAAAATTTTCCAACATATTTAACCACATTTTCTATCCCAGACGCAACGATTAATAAATCCATATTTACACATCAAATAAAAATATACCACGAGCTATAATCAATTTATTGGATTAGATCGTCTCTAAGCACCAAATAATTCTTATATATTTCCTGAAGACATATCTCAAATCCCTAGTTCGACTCGACAGCAAGTCTGAAAATCCAAAATTTTCAAATTATTATATGTACAACCTGAATTCATATGTCAAGAACTTAGTATCCAATTAGGCACCTTGAAGAGTTTGTAATTCGATTGAAAATGTTTTCTCATTGTTCCTCAAGTACCTTAGCATTTCACCTATAAATAAATCTACAGCTTATCCGAAAAATTTCCTGAATATTCTATTCGTCATTTTGTTCCCATAGTTGGTGCAATAGACTTACCGGTTGACATTCACAAAATCTTAGAATTCAAATGTAAAGTACCCAAAAGTCTCTAGGACAATTTTATTTCCTATCTCGCAACTGTTCACCAATTCAGCTTACCAAAATCATTTGTTTACTCTTAACGATCCTATTTAAAATTGAAACAACTTATTCAATTAATTCACTACTAGCAGTCTACTCGCTATAACTAAATATAATTAGTAGTCATCATTCCTCGGATCACTACAATAACTTAAGATTTTATCTAGTATAAATTCTAAATCTCATCGGTTTAAATGCTTACTATGCGGCTACGAGCCAATTCTCTACACAAGAATTTGAAATAAAAATTGAAATTATGATCCACCCAAATCCTCATCATGATGGATCATGAAAGGAAACAGACATACAAATTATGTTGCTGAATATGAAATTAAATAATGCAAGCATTACAAACAAACTAGCTGAAAATAAAAATCTAGATAAGTGAAAACAACTCACTCATAATTCAATTCTAGGAATGAATGAATAATAATGGAGGCTCCATGAATAATGAATATGAGTCAACAAAATATAAATCTCGTGATCATTCATACATGGATAATGAAATCATGCTCAAAAAATCCAAGAACAATTAAGAGTAATCGGTGTGACTTCGGTCGAGAGAAGTCCACACAAGTTAATAATCAGGGAAAAACAACGGTCTCAAAATAAAATCAGATGTCAGCCACACAACTTGAGTAGATTACCAAAAAGAAAAGTGAATTTCACTCACAGCAACATGTGGCTCTAGAACCGCAGGAAAAATTTCAAGAAGTGTGAAACATTAACAAGATTTTATTAAAAAGTTCAACCAATGCCAAAGTGGCAGAATTCAACGTTGATTAATGTCATACGAATCCATAAATGCTCGAAGGAAGTGCAATGAAATTTCAGATACTCAAAAGTATATGTTGCAATGGATGCAAGCACAATTGAAGGACAAGAAAATTAATGGTTGGAATAATAGTTCACAAAATTGAAAGGTAGTAACCGACTTACCACTTCCCAAAAATCATATTTGCCCAAATAAACAAGGAAAATTCAACTATCCATAATAATATAAAACCAAGTTCGTATCTCAAGTCTTCACATGAGTTCTATTCATAAACTTAACTGACTAAACACATGTCTAGAAATTCCTAAATAGCCTATTCACTTAGTTGTACCCGATTAAAATCCAGTTATAAGAAAACAACTTACAATAATGACACACAATTAATATCTCCAAATACGTAAGTTTATTGTTTCCCAACAAACTCCTACAATCTCATCAAAATTGCTAACACTACCTAATAACTCAAACAACAACCACGTACTGTCTAAATTTGGAAGGAATATTGGTACACCAACTCCGTTTAACTTGGAACCGCATGCTATAAAAATAAACAGTCAAATGGTGCACTTTAAACTACTAGAACAAATTTTTTAAACGAAAATAAACACTGAGCTACACATTTAAATAAATTAAACATCTAGTTTTGAAAATATTTATTTTATTTTTTTAAATAAAAAAAGACATCAAATATTTAAAGTATCAATTCAAGTATGACTAACACATAAAATTCATTAAACTTACAGACTTTGAGGTGAGATTTCTCGAGTTTCTTGCAACCGGCAGTAGGCACAACCCAAATCAGAACCATGCTTTGATACCAACTGAAACGACCCTAACTTTAATTTAAATTAAACTAAATAAAATACGGATTTTTCAAAAAAATTTGGCATGACCTATCATTTATAGTCAAACCCGCCTGTCACAGACAGCAACTAGAAAAAAAATTACGACCAACAATACTAAATAAACTAAACCGAGAAAAGAACGGGAATCAGAGAAAAAAAGATTCGACCTTCCAAACGTCCATAAGTCATATAATTTGATATTTACATGCCCAAAGACGATCAATAAATCTTTACGTTTACATTAATCCAAGTAACAAAATAAAAGACTATAAAATGTTAAAATGAACTTTTGCGGAAGACTAGCATAGGTCGGAGGGATGTGTCGTGCCCGCATTGCAGTTCACCTGATAATCTTGCACTCGATCTCAATAATAACTTATACCTGCACCAAGTAGATGTAGTGAGCCTAGGGGCCCAGCAAGAATATGGGGGAATAACGAATAATAAATATACATGCACACGCCATTAAAAATAGCTTATAATGAAAATACATTTTCTTTTCTTAACTGAACCTCTAGCAAAGAGAGTAACTTGAAATCATCGCATGCAAGACTGAATCTAACAGATTGAAATTGAACATAAACTGCAAATGCATAACAAGACTGAATAGGAGACATAAAGGACTGAACTGAGAACAGATAAACTGAAATGTAATCTGATAATATAAGATGTAAACTGATAAACTGAACTGTGAACATATAAACTGTAACTGTAACTGTAGCTATAAACTTAGATCCTTGATTGTGACTCTGTACTTTCGATCATGATCATGGCTGTAGTGCACTATGCCGCAAGGAAGTCAGGATGTCTCCCAACTTGTCTTGCCCTGTGAGTGGTAAGGGAAGCCAAGATTTCTCTCGACTCGTCCAAACCCATAAATTTGGTAAGGGAAGCAAAAACGTCTCCTAACTCGTCCAAACACATGATTATTTTGGTAAGAAAAGCAAAGACGTCTCTTAACTCGTCCAAACACGTGATAAATGTAGTCAGACTCATCTTACTTCGTTCATAAAATATTTTCTTTCAATTCTTTCTTGACTTGATTCACAGATTCAACATGAAAATTATGAAAATGACTTTCTTTGAAAATATTTACTCGATTACTCGATTCACAAATAAATGATAAAAAATGGTTGACAAGGATGGTGATTTATGTGCCAAACCATAGCTAAGAATCTAAACTTTACTTTTTACACTCAGGATATATTTCGAATAATCCATTTGCAATGCTTATAACATGCTTGTTTCTTAATCAAAACGACTTTTGCTTGAAAACACAGTTCTCATGCACTCTATACTCACCTAGGAATTCATCCTCGAGATACAAATCTTATCCAATAGTTTCTAACAATAAAGTTTCCAGGCAGCAACACTTAACATAAAAAAAAAAATCAGCACCTTAACAATCAATAGCCTAGAACTCAACCAAAACTTAACCGAATTGGTTCCCACTTGAAACGACGTCTCCCTAGAATCCTAGGCTATTCACAAACCCGTGCCCTTAGCCAAAAACATGGGTATAACACTGTTTTACATGACCCTAACCGGACAGCCCCCAACACTTAGTCAAAAATCTGCTCGAAAACTCCTCTTCCTTCCAAACACTTAGACCTTGACTTCCCATGTTAACGACCTTTAAACAGTGACCTAGACCACTCCTTAGACTTGCACAACCCTTAAGACCGAGCAACAGTCCCCTGACCCCGAGCCATTCCCCCGCTCACGTAAGCCCCTGTTCTTGAGCAGATTCCCAGCCCGAGAAAGACTCTGCCCAATCCCAGAAAACCCGTTTCCTTTAGCATTCAATCATCAGCCCTTCGCCTCAACATTTTCTAGCCAACTCTCACACCATAGGTGCTACCATGTGAGCTACATCTCAACCATGGCAGCCTCTAAATCACCAATCCAAGACCACAAAAAATTTGAATCACATCAGCACAACACAGTGAAGAATTTTAAAGTTGATGTAAAAGGAAAAAATAACCAAGACTCACAAATAAACACTAACTCAACACAAGAAATATTATAAATATTAATCATAAGAATGAACGACACGCCAAAGGATCCTGAACAATGGCTAGTCACAACGTAGAATAGAGATCAAAACAGGGGGCAAAAGATCAAAATTCGAGACTCACAATACAACCCCATCCAACACCATAAGACATTATATATATATATATATATATATATCGATTGTAAGCAAGAAACAACGCAACAAATGAAACTTGGACTCTTCGGACGTCCAATTACAATCGAGGCGGAAACTCGTTCAACCCAAAAATGGCTAGAAAATCGAGCAAGCATGGATAAACACAAAAATTTCGAAATGAAAACAAGAAAAGCAAGCACACACGTAATAATCTACTTGGTGGCCAAAAATCCCATAACTCTTGCCTTAAACCGTGAAAGACCGGAAATGGGGCTCGGTGGAAGCTCGGCCGCTGTAATCGAGCTGAGGAAGGGAGGAAAGACCTGGTGCAGCTCGCCTGGAGGGGTACTTCGCCGGGAAGGAGGGTTGATAGCGGCGGTCGAAAGCTGAAATGGAAGGGGCTGATCGCGATTGAAGTGAGGATGGAGAGAAAATGATAAGATCTCATCGGCTAAGGCTTGGAGAAGATGAAAGCAACTGGGTCGATTAAATGAGCCTGAGTAAATCACTTTAATTGGGCCAGTGATTTGAGTTGGGTCAGGTCTTGGGATGGGCTCTAAATTGGGTTGTGTGTAAGAGAAGGTAGATTAATGTATAACATGAAAAAGTTTAGTTCCAAATTTCCCGCAAACATTCAAAGTTTGAAAATTCAAGAATTAAATATTTAAATTCTATTTACCGGGTTTGAAAGATGCTAATTTTTAATACTTAAATATTTTGATGTCACAGCGATAAATAAAATATTTAAATAATAAACAGAGGGATTAAAATAATTTAAACAAACTCAACGAATGATTAAAAAGTCATTCAAATAAATACACAAGCGGAAATTAAAACCTTTAAAATGATTTGGATAATTAAAAAGAATTTAAATAAATAAGATAGACATTTAAAAATAATTTAAAACGACTAACCGCTAAACTTAATTTATTTAAAATAAATAAATTGGACAATCACAATATTTAAATAATTAAGTTTAATTGTTAAAATCATTTAAATAATCATCCAATAAGCTCAAGTAACTTTTAAATAAGTAACAAAGTAGTTAATATCATTTAAACAAGCAAAACCTTCAACCTTTTAAAATATTAAAACAATTAAGTTGTAAATTAAAAAATCATTTTGACAAATAAACTTAAACAATTAAAAAAATTAATTAAATAGTTAGTACAATAAAAATTATTTGAATAAATAATAAAATATTTTATTAACACGTAATTCACATAAAGAATTTAAATCAATTAAACCTAAAAATAATAATCCTAATATTTATTTGATTTAATGCATGCGAATTAGTAGAATGGATTTTAGGCGCCACAGAAACACTCGGATGAATATATCCCTTATCAAGCAGATCTTGCAACTGTTATTTCAATTCTCTCATCTCTGACGGTACAAGACGATAAGGTGCTCGGGATATAGGCGTTGTTCCTGGTACTAGATCAATACCAAATTCAACCTCTCGAACCGGAGAAAAACCAGGAATCTCATCAGGGAATACATCATGAAACTCGCTGACAACCGGTAAATGATCAATACCCATACTACTCATGGACATATCAACTGCATAGATGAAGTAGCCCTCCCCACCTGACTCTAAGACATGACATGCCTTCAGAGCCGAAACAAGTGGCATCGGAGGTCGCGCACCCTCACCATAAAAGTACCAGTAGCCTTCCGACACAAAGCTGCAGGATGCTTCCCACCACAGTGACTGCAAAACTCCTCCTTCTTCTTCTTCTTCCCAAAACGGAACGTACCTCGTAAGCCACGAGAACCAGACGAAGTAATAATAGAAGAAGACATAGGTCCAGAGTGCACAACAGATTGAGCCCTAGGCCCAAGAGATCCACTAGGTTGTCTTGGCATCATCAACAGCGCTCGCCTGTTGCTGTTCTCCACTTGACGGCAACGGTTCACCAAAGTCTCATAAGATGTCGGATCATCACAGACGACAACTTGTGAATAGATATCTTGATTCAAGCCTTGCAGAAAGATATCATACTTGGACGCATCACTGTCATTGATATGAGGACTGAAAGGTAGCAGATTAAGAAATCGTTGCTGATATTGATCAATAGTCATTGATCCTTGCCTCAGAGTCAGCAACTCCATAGATCGTGCCTGATGAGCTGCTGGAGGAAAATACAATTTTTGAAACTGCTGACACAAATCCCACCAAGTCACCCGTCCTCTCTCCATACGTGCCTGAGTATCCTTAGCATCCCACCATAAGCGTGCTCGATCCTCTAGAACAAATTCTAGAACTTTCAATTTATGCTCTACAGTGCAATCGAAATCTCGAAAAGCACTCTCGAGTTTGGACATCCAACCTCTTGCTTGTTCAGGATTTTTGCCACCCAATAAAGGCTTCGGTCCTACTTGCATAAACTTATTGATAGTATAGCGACATCTACCTTTATGAAGACGATGTCGATCCTCATGATGATGGCGATGGTGATGATGCTAATGACCACCTTCCTAACCAACACTACCATGGCTCTCATCACCTCTCCCAGCCATATCTTGAAAATATTTTCACATTTAAAATCCCAAATGCGCAAAATTCAAGACTAGACTAAATCCCAAGTTTTAATCCCAAAATCTATGCATGCTCTGATACCAAAAATGTAGTGACCCTGCAATGAATCACCTACTAACTGGCAACTAATAGCATGCATTAAACTTATTAAAGCAAAAAATGCTTAACAGAGTAAAACGTGCGGAAACATAATTCATAATTTGCATATCAGTTTAGTAAAACATATCCATGCTTAATACTGTAGTGATACAACCATATCGAAAAACTTAAAAGTAAACATTATATAGTTATATCGAATCCTGTTGTAAAAATAACTTCTCAAGGCTCTTGCTCCCTAGTCTTGCCTTGAACTACCAGCTCCGTCCATCTTGTTACCTACCCCGTGGAATAGGGTGTTCAAGATAAAAACTAAGATGTGAGCGCCAACGCCCAGTACATAAATATGAGTAAACGTATATATATGATGCATGCAACATGATGACTGGTAAAGGGTCATCTGAAAAGTCATGCTCAGTACCGGCGCCACATTAGTGCTTCCACCACACGGATCAACCTCTGGGTGCAACCACACTCGTCTAGTATACCAGAGTAGTCAGACATACATGTTCCCGCCGTCACGGTACTCTCAGTGACAGACTATCGAGTATAGAGCTGAGCGACTCTATAATCAGGTATAACAAGGTATAGGCTCAACGTGTATGTGCACATGATATATGAATATAGAAAGCGATAAAACATACATCATGTCACATAATAATGCCAAATAAATGCAACATATAAACATGTATACTCGCTGGCAATCTCAGTCAATGTGTACGTACCTCTAGGCTAGTTCAAGTATAGTAGGATCCTAGGTTCCAAGCCTATATTCAAAAGTTTACCGTATCACTACACAAGTTCTATAAGCCTTAACTAAGCTACTAAATACTCCCAAAACTTAAATAGATTCCCGGATCATACCTTCGTCCGTAGTGAGCGCTTTGGAGTTGCTAGTCTCGGATGATTATAACCACACCTTGGTTATTCCAGAACTTCTATAATAACCGATAAGGCTCTTAAGTATATATCTCACACTATATATAACTGAAGAAGAAAACTCGGAAATCGATATGAAAATCTGAATCAAAAATCCTCTATTTATAGACAAATTCTCGGAACCGAACGTTGCGTCTGTTCCAGGTTCATTGCTTCCGTTCCGTGCATGTTTGACACTTGTCAAGACTCGTAGCTTAGTCAACAAGCCACCTCATATCTGGCTGTATCTAAGGGATCGTTGCGTCCGTTCTCAGAACATTGCGTCCGTTCGAGAACGTTGCGTCTGTTTCCCATCGAAAGCTCCGTTCGCTAAAACACCTTTAATTTTTTATTAATCATGTAATTACTTAAATCGAGATGCGGGTTACTATACTGTGACTGGAGATGAAGTCTCTTTTGATCGAATTTTTAAAACATTCTATACGAATTTCTGTAAAAAATAAAAATGAAAATGAACCTTTTTTTCTCAGCCTATATATAATTAATATTTGAATATTCCGTGTTGTATGATTATATATATATGTAAAGAGGGGATAAGCTAAAAGAGTCAGCAGATGCAAGTTGAGGGGGGCAACCGGGCAAGATGGGATAGGAAAAGGACCACAAAGATTTGAGTAGTGGGTTCCCTATATATTCTTCAATCTTTATTTAAGCAACAAGTGGTCTCTCCTTGCTCACACTGTACTGTGCAATTGGGAGACCCCATCATTTTTCGATCGTGTCACACTCATAAAACATCAAACTTTTTTTTGGCTTTTTTTAATCATTGAAAACAAATGGAAGAAGAAGAACTTGTTTTGACATTAATTATTTGGGACTTCTAAGAATAGTATTATCTTCTATTTCTATCATACATTTAATTTGAATGAAATTTTATGCATAAATTTCTAATGACTTGTGATGTTATATAACTCATTAGTAATTTCTATCTTGTAATTAGAATAATTCGGCGTATATAGTTTGCTAAAAAATTCTTATATTTGTTGTTATTTATTTGTTGCGATCGAAGCATAACAACTGAGTTGATATATAATTTAAAATATTGGAGTGATAATATCACTCACTATAACATTTGACAATGCGATAAACATTCAATTTTATTATACTCATCGCGGAAGATCATTTCATGAAAGTTTGATTTAACTCAATGATCTACCAACATTAATTTCATACATCTTACACAAATTATTGTAGAAACAAATGGTAAATGAGATCATATCTGTATAAAAATTGTCTCAAAAACGATCTAAAAGTAGAAATTTATCAATACACGTGAGATCCATTATTTTTTCAGTGGACTCCATATATATTAATAAATTTAAATAATTAGATGCACTATTAAAACAATGTATGTATATGTAGGATGAATTCTTATGTAATTAATTACCCATCATCTAGTTCTAGCCTAATAAGTCAATTCACTTGTAGCTGGGGTTGTTTAAAATTTGTTTAAGCGGTGCTTAATCGCGTATTAATTTAAACACGTTGGATGCTCGATTTTTCGCTTTTTAGTTTCAAAATATAGTTACTATATAAAGTTTCGTCTAGCTTTTGAATGATTTACTATTTGTAAAAATATATCAATATCGAAAAAATTGTAAACATAAAAATCTTAAAATTGCGAAAATCTATAAAATATATTAATATTGAATAAAATTCGAGTATATTTTATTTGAAAGTATAAATTGGTAGATTTGTAGGAAACTATCGATTATTGCAATTTTAAGATTTTTATGTTTTTTAAACTTGAAAATGTATCTTAAATTTAATTATAGCGTTTCTATCATTTTTTATGAATTTTTTGATTTAAAATATTTAAAATTATATTTTAAAATTAGAAGCATGTTTTTTTTTTGAAGTTAAATTATAAACATGTTTGTACGCCTAAATTCCTACTAATCACAGTTAATCTTGTAATAGGAATACTTCATGCTTGATGTCAATGACTCAATGCTTACCCCATATTTGGCGCTTTTTTATAGAGCCTTGCTCGCAAGTTTCCATTATATAAAATAGAAAAAGATTCAACCACAATTGCTTAAACGTGGGAAATTGCATTGTCGATACGTCAACTCTTTTAAATTTTTGTAGGTGTCGTATCTTATATCCATAAATAAAGCTAGATCGGATGTGACTCCAACATTTAAATAATTAATTAGGATTAATGAAATGGAGACCATTTAATTTATTCAAAAAAAAATACAAATGCAAATAATCGTCCAGTGTGTGTGGTTTTTTCATATATCATATTATTTAACATAAAAATTGCTAACAAATCGTTTGAAAAGTCAATTTTATGATACGAATTTATGACCCGACCTGACTCGTGAAAAATTATTTCTTTCTATTTCAATAGTATCAATTTCATTATAAATATAGATAGGGTCCATTAAAAAAAACATACTTATTATTCAATCAATTAAAAGAACGTTGACATAAAAATTAAGAATGAGTTTCTAATTAGATCTTTTGTTCTAAGTTCCAAGTATGATAAGTAAGGATAATTTTAAAAATATTTTTAATTTTAGTTTGAAAATTTATTTCATTTATTAAAATTTTACTTATAACTTATAAGTGGAAATCTGTATTACAAAAATATTTATATGATTTTTAATCGAAATCTTGAAATGTAAAATTAAATCAAATTTAATAGACACAATTTATAAATATATCATTGTTCTTCCTAATTTTTTAGCACCACAAAATTTCAATTGTTTGATCCCTTAGTAATAATAAATAATGACTCGGTATACTAACAAGTTATCGTTGCATATATTACAAGTATAAAACCGCTCAAATTGAAGATTACAAGAAGTCATTCAACCAATCTCAGATTGCTGAGTATTTGTAGTCATTTTGATCGCTCATGCTTAAGCTTAATTGCAAGACCGCCACATGGTTCAGTTTACTCAACCGTTCACTCTATCACATTATATATTTGGAAAAAGGTTGAGTGAGAGATCTTTATGTAGAAGCCACACTAGAGTGTCACACACTAATTTACAAAAATTCTACTTATTTTATCAAAAGATCTCATTGACCGATCATGCACAAAAAACTATATATAATTTAGAAAATCATAATGTTAATTGGCCCTAAAAGACAAAGTTGAGCGCTACTCACTTTTACTATCAGTGATCGTTTCTTTTTGTATTTGAAAAATGACAAGCTGCTCATTTATTGAAGTGTACTATGAATCAATAAAGAATGATGGCAACATAGCTTTTGCATTTGTGAGCAACAATAGAATGCTAAACAGATAAATGCAAATAACACCAAAATATATCAAATTATTACATGCATACGAAGATTGCATTCTCTAAGGTACCGTTTGGTTTGAGTGATAGGATAAGTAATCCATAGATAAGTAATATAATGTAAATTAAAAATAAATAAATAAGAAAAAATAGTTAATACATTATTTGATTTGATGGATAGATTATAATTTATTTGATTTAATTGATGTAAAATTATTAATTAATAAATAGATAAATAATATGACGAAAATAAGGCGAAATTGATTGGAATAAGTTATATATAGATTAATAATACATCAAACCAAACAATGCCTAAGAGTTTTCTGAGCACTAAAAAATATTTTTATCTATAACTGCTCAACTGCCCACTTCAAAGATCATTGATCAGATCATTCAAGGATCATCCATTAATTGCTTCTGTCAAAAGTCAAAACCGTTGGAGGAATTGCTCGACCGTTTGAATCTGAAGATCCATTCCATTATCGTACTTTGTATTGTATTGGTTGCGTACGTGAGTTGCCATCACAAACGTAGTTGAGAAGCTAACTAGGAGTATTTTCTAACTAGGCATTTGATAGGTCCTAAGGTTGAAGCGAATTGCAAAATGAATTTCTTCCTAAATTAAAGAATGAGCTAGAGACGTAGAAAGAGTGTGTTTTCTAACTTTCATATCTATTGTGTTATTTGATCATTCTGTATTTATTTATCTTGTTGACCTGCATGATTTGAGCATTGTTTATCAAAAAAACCGTTGCACCGTTTTTCGCATTATTTGTGGTACAACCGTTTTTGAATGTTGAGAAAAATTTGTTCTTGTATAGTTATGACACTATCGAGACAGATTGTAATAATTTTTTAGTGTTTAGAGAAAACTTTAAATTTTATTCAACCTCCTCTAAACGCATCCCCAATCCTAAGTCCTAACACAAATTTAATTACGCATATTTTGACCCAAAAATTTGTATTAATATTGTAAAATATACAATATTTAAATTTTTTTTCTAGTAAAAGATAACAAAAGAGCAAATTAACTAATTACACTATTTTAAAATGAAAATCCGGCATTTTACCATAAGTACGTAGGAGAAAGCTTGGAATAATTAAAAATTATTATTATATCACCTCATAATTGAAAAAAAAAATTCAGACATTTTTGTTATTGAAAAAACAACAAAAAATTATCTACTATAATAACTGATGCTGCACGAAATCTTGTTACCCTGAAGAGGGTCTTTTGCGTGCTTCAGTCAGTTAGAGTATACAACAGCTTTAGGAAGCCAAGTGCTCCTTACATATCAAACCCAAAAATACTAGGATCCTCACCTGCGTCACAAGATGAGATTAGAGGCGCCGGAGGATGCCCGACGAAAGCCTATGATCCGATACTCAAGTCAATGATCTATCCAAAATATGTGCTCACAAAAATTAGAAAGATTTTAGAGCATAAATTGATTTTTTTTTTTTTAAAAAAAATGAAAGAATACCTAGAAAATGGGGAGGAGTCTTCTATTTATAAAGTTTTTTTTTGTGAATGGGCAATGAGCCCTCCAAATACATGGACTCTCTTCTTAGGTTTAAGCACATGCATGGACTTAATGAACTTGGTCTTATTTAAATACACCCAAGTTATACCTTAATTTAATTAGCCTTTATCATTATATGTCAATAACTATTTTCTTTAATTACTAAAATATGACCTTTACATTTTATTAATTTTAATATAATATATAATTTATATAAAAAATTAACTAACATAAAAAATACATATAAATTAATTTATAATCATACATTGTATTATTATTATTATTATTATTATCATCATAATTTTATTATACGGTTTGGAAAATATATAAACCAGCCAATTTTGATGTTGTATACAGTACTAGTCTACTTTCAAACTACAAACCTATCAAATAACGAAATTAATCTTTATTGTTATTTGACAAAATTTTAATGGAAATATATTTTAATACATTTATAATTTTCTTATAGCTACCATATTTCACAAAAAAAATTGAAAATTATAATACATTATTATCTAAATTTTTAAATAATTACATTAAATCATTTTATTATGCGTACGTACCTGTAAAAATAAAATTAAAAAATAATATGATTTTTATTTAACACCGAAAACTTTAATGGATTTGCGCTCCATCGCATGAGTGCATATATATATATATATAGAAATGCTCAGCTGCCCAACCATGTTTTTTCAATTGGTCAGCGACGGTTTTATTGTTTTTTTTTTTTTTTTTGCATCACTAAAACCCGCTATCGGATTTTAGTGGTCCCGGATCAAGTATAAAAACATAGTTGGGCAGCTGAAAATTCCTATATATATTGCATAGAAATATGAAATATACACAAACATACCGATCGAGACGTACCAAGAAAACCATCTCGGGGTGGCCGTGTCATGGATTGTGAAAATTGATTAACTGAATGTTTAGCTTAATTAATTCTCTTAAAATAATTCGCCATGCATGAGAGAATCCAACACGACCTTTATCATAAAACACGACCTCTCTTATGCGAGAGAATCGAATACTATACGAGAACCAAAGTTCGTTCGACTTCCCGAATGTCATGTAAAAATAAAACTTATATAATATTTGTTATCACGTAATGTATACAATTAACACTTTTTTTGATCTAATCTATCGCACAAAACTTGTCAAATACAATTTATTTGACTAACATAATTCATATATTACTAACGGGATTGACACACGTTTTGCGCGTGTAAAAATTATATGAATACACGTGTTGGTTGTTCAGTTTTTTTTTTTTAAAAAAAAGTGTTGATAATTCAGTAATTGAATTACATATCTTGAGGAATGTGGGGTGTAGAGATTGATGTATTTTTAAGAGAGATTTTTTCAAAATAAACACAAATTTTTTTCACGAAAAGAGTTAAATGAAGGGGAAAATGGAAAAAAAAAAAAAAAAAAAAACTTGATGTCTCCACATTAGATGAAAAACAATTACTATATCTATCTCAAATTTAATAAAACAGTATAGATATATATAGGGGTGTAATCGAGTCGAGCCGAACCGAGTAGCACACTACTCGAGCTCGAGCTCGACTCATATTTAACTACACGAGCTCGAGCTCGATCGAGTAATAAATTTTGTGCTCGAGCTCGTATATAATTCGAGTACTCGAGCTCGAGCTCGAAAATTATATATATGTATATATATATATATATATATGAATAAAATATATATTAATAATTAAATATAATATTATATTTATATATATTTATATTATATTATATATATTTATGTGTTATCGAGTAGCTCGCGAGCTACTCGAACACAGATATTTAAAGCTCGAGCTCGAACTCGATGGATGCTCGAGCTACTCGAGCTCGAGCTCGAGTCGAACTTTGACCTAGCTACTCGTGAGTAGCTCGGCTCGTTTGCACATATATATATATATATATAGATATAACAATTCAGCTAGCCATGTTTATGATTTCGATATACATTCCAAGTATAATGTACTAAATAATTATACTAACCTTGTAAATAATTGAAATGTATGAACTTCCAATTTATTTGCCAATGTTTTTATAATTATTAAATTTATGAAAAAGAAATAAAAAAAATTATAAGATGTCTGAAAACACTAATAAAAACTGACAACAAAAAATTGTAATATTAATATTTTATCAACATATTAAAAAAATCAAAAGAACTTCTAAAAAATTATATTATCCCTTTTAAATTAACAAATTTTTCAAAATTTGTTAAAAAATTTTTTTTAACTAGATTGAAACAAACAAAAAGTAACACGGTGCAACAAAAACTGTTCTTTATAAAATCAAAACAAAAATTATTTTTTAAAAAAATAATAGTAATACAGAATTTTTATTTATTTATTTTTTTTGAATCAAATAATAAGACAGAATTACAGATACTTCAACCAGGCAATTAAAACGAGTGCAAATTACTCAAAAATTCCTAATGCAAATATATTTTGCTCTGGACTTCCTAACCATTTTTTTGTACCACAATTTTTGTTAATTTATACCATATTATTTTATACCACATTTTATGACTAAAAACCCAAAAAAAAAATATGTTTACATTTAAAATTTTTTGAGCAAATTGACTTTAAAACGACGAGCGATAAAACAACTTGTCAAAATATCTGAAATAAAACATTAATTTAGCATCATAAATAAATCATAATCTAAAATCAGTTCTTCCATCTTCCTTCTTCTTCAAGAGGGGAGGAAAATACAAAATATACCCAACATCTCTGCCGAATCCGATCAATAAAATAAATACATACGGATCATTTAGAAACTAAATTTTAAAAAAAACCAAATAATACTCCATCTGATAATATCTCTAAATATTTTTTAATTTAAATTAGATGGAGTTTGGACTAGGGAATTAATTTAATCATTACATTGTAATTTTTTTTTTTTTTTTTATATTGCACATACTACTATAATAAAATTCTTGCAATTAATTGCTAATTTGGCCTTTCCTCAAATCCACCACCACAACACTAACGTTATCTTGGCTGCGGCGGGCCAAGGCCAGCTTCGTCAGCAAGATGGAGGCGTCGGAGCAGGCCTTGTCGGAGCTCTCCCCCGCCGCCGTCACCGTCACGTCGTTTCCCGGAGAAGGCGGTTTTCGCGACTGGAGGCACATCCGCGCCACCCCGCAGGCCGTCTCATTGGAGACAACGTCCCAAAGCCCGTCGCTCGCGAGTATCAAGCACTCGTCCTCCGCCGTCCGCTCCGTCACCGTCACCTCCGGCTCCGATATCACGTACGGCTTCAGATAACTGTCACCTGAAAAAAAAAATATGAATAAATAGACGACATTAATTATTAAAACTTTGAAATTCCCCATGAAATAACGAGTGGCTAGTTCGATGGTTTATTGTAATTCTAAGATTTTTATTAGACTTTACCAATTGCACGAGACATTGCCAAGACTCCGAATACTCTCGGACCATCCCAGAATATAACCCTGCCACCGGATTCTTGAATCCTGCTCAGCTCGTCCGGCCGATCCGGCTGTAATCAAGGAAAACCCATCTCAATTTCAGAACGAAATCGAATCGACGCTATTTCGGAGCGAATAATAAGAGAAAGAAACCCACCTTGTGATCGGTCGAGAGTGGAATAGCGACGCCGTTGCGGCAGAGAACCGCCCGAGAGTCGCCGCAATTGGACACCACGATCTTGTCCGGCGTGAGAACCGCCACGACGGCGGTGGATCCGACCGCTTCGCACTGCGGAGTCCGAAGCTCGCATCTGCAAGTGGACGTGGAGGCGCCCGCCGCGCCGGCTCCGCACCAATCCTTCACTTCCTTGTCCATTTTCAGGAAACTCCGAGACATAGTACGCTCCCACGCGACCATTCCTCCCGACTCGGCTTCGTCTCTCACTATTTCGTGCATCCTTTCCTTGCACTTGGTCGAAACCTGAAACCAATTGCCAAAAATGAAACTCTGAGAAATCAAGATCTTAATTTACACGACATATAAAACGTAATCAGCTTGTAGTTTCTTACATGTGAACAGCCATGGCCATCGTAAACTCCGAAGAAATGAAACCCACTGGGAAGATCCACATCCCGCAAGAAAAAAGAAGGGTGAATCGCCACACAATCTTCCATATCTCTTCTCCTCCCGCACACGGAAGTCATCCCAAATTTAGGAAACTCCGGCGAAAGAACCACCGACGGAGCAGACGTCTTCTTCTCTCCTCCATCCGGGACTCTAGCAAGCTCATTCCCCTTGGGTTTCTCCTCCACCACCACCTCTATCTTCTGCCGTTTCATCCCAAGCGGCGGCGCCACCGTGGAATCACTCGGCACGAAATTGAACTGGTGGATCTCCATCCTCCTCTTCCTGGCGGATTTCGAACTGGGATCCACCGGCGCAGCCGTCTCCGTCTCACCCATATTCACCCCACAACACATGCCAGCCATAACCACACAAGAATCCACCAAGAAAACTCAATCCGGAACAATCTCAACAATCACAAAACAAGCATAATATTATTATAGCTATAATAATTAATATAATTATAATTATAATACAGCATATAGAGAGAAAAATCAAAAGGGAGAAGAAGATTCATAGAAATGGAAGTTTACAGAGTAAAAGAAAGACATTATAGAGAAGGGTAAATGGGTGTGGGGGGTGTGGGGCAGCTGCCCGCATCTTCCGGGCAGGGAAGATCACCAGTTGGGAAGGACGGCAGATCTGGACCGTCCATTCGGAAAAAAAATCTGCGATGAAGGCTTTCGATTCGAGCTCTCCACGTGTTGCAAATATTGAAAACGTGGGCCAATAGTAAACGAACAAGAGGGGGGATTAAAAGTGCCGGGCCTTGCTTTGGTGACACGCATGTTTGTGGGGCCCGATTACGGCTGGGAAAAATATTTTTTTGATTTGATATTTATTTGGTGAGGTTTCGGTTTCCTACGACGATTAGTTACCACGTGGCAGGATCTGCATGTTTTCATACGGCGCGTCAAGATTTGGGAAATTTACGATATTGGTATGTCTTTTTCTTCCAAAAAAATAATTGAAAAAAGAAAATTGGACGTAAAGTTTTGAACATGAGATTTCGTCTATCTTATAAAAACTCCGATCAAAACGTTTTACGAATTATTTTGTGATACGTTTTTTTGATCCGATTTACTCGTGAAAATTATATTATTTTATGTAAAAAATATTAATTTTACTACAATACGGATCAGATCAACATATTTCATGAATATTGATCCGTCAAACCGTTTCATCAGTTTAATTTTAGGTTTCGACGATGAATGAGCTATGAATATCGGCAAATTGTCCGAGGTTATTATTTTTTCTTCTTTAGCTCTGCGGACGAGAGGTTCTTCTGGATTGGATTTCGAACGAGATATTTTGCATTTTAAATTTAATTAATTGGTGTTAAGTGAACTATACATCATATACGAATTGTTTGAGTTATTGAAAATTTATTAGTAAGTTAAATGTGAGCGCCGAAAATGTTAGTTACTTCATATTTTATTTACCACATTTAATGAATTAAAAGTCCTTACCTTTTTGTATAGGTTTTTTTTTAATAATATCATAATTGTGCTTCACACATTTTAAAATTAATAATTAATAATAATTAATGCATATAATTTCCACTTAAAACTCCTTAAAAAATGAAATTTTATCACCAACAAATTTATGAACAATATGAAAGAGTGGGTGCCCGGTTTGTGGCTAAGGGCTTTTGTGACTCTATGTGTAAACAATCTTTTTTTAATATAATTTACACTTTTATATTGACATTTACTTTATCTTTTATCATATTATTATGTTGTGACGTATTATACGATGTTTAGATAAAGACCTTGAATATACTAGAGTGCATGTAAGATATGATAGTAGAATTGAATGACTATCATGAAACACATCTTATAATCACTGTATATTCTAAACAGTTCCTAGTCAATTGAGTCGTCCGCTAATAAGGATAAGGATCGCTCGAGATTGAGACTAGCATTTGCGATGCCTAGTACCACGTTTCATTGGTATAGAACATAAAGATGTTCGAAGCATGCAAATGGATATTCATATGATGGATGATCGAACTATCCTATTCAGACTTTCCAAGTGGTTATCATTAATTGAGTGGATAAGTCCGCGGTTTTGGTTGTACACCATTAGTCCTTACTACTTGAAACATCATGGAGACTCTATATGTTAGTACTGTACTTTGACTCGTTTACCGACTCTCTGAGGGTCATCAGGTGTCGAGATTGGGTACAGTTACGACACATATAGGATTCAATGCTTTGTTGTCAAGGATTCACCACACGCTTGCGAGTGTGGATATCCTATGCGATCTGAGGAGATATTAGTGTGACAAATCTCTGGCCAGAGTACATGATGTGCTTTAGGTTACTTGGTTTCCTAGTAGCACATGCGATGTCACTATTTGATCTTCAAGATGTATTGCATAGTTATCGAATCTCGAACGACTCTCGATGTACCAATGGTTGTTGATTCGATCGGGATATATGGTTGAAGGGACCGTACTGTACGCTAACCAAAACCTACTGGTTCTTGCAGGCACTATCAGTGATACCTAGGGAATCATGGGGCGATGTTGCTGGGCGCTCTTACCATGATTCGATGGGTAAGTCGGAAATTGTTGTTCCGAGTCACAAGGAGTTGTGATCCCACGGCTAGCTGTATCCCTGAACCATTGAGGGTTACACAAGTAATGAATTTCTAATCCCCGTTGAGATAGTTGAATTTAAAGAGTTAAATTTAATGAAAGAGAAGTTGGACTTCTTAACTAAAGGGAGTGAAATTTCCTAAAATGACATAGGGATGGGCATTTTTGGAAATCACTGAATCCGGATTCAGAAAAATTATCTTGACTTTAAAAGGTGCAGAAATGGTTTCTGTGCACATTGGTGAAATCAGTTTATCAATCGGAGTCATGATGAATTTTATATTAATTTCTATAATAACAGGCTTGGCTTGTTGGGCTTAAGTTATGACTAATGAGCCCTAAGGTGTTAATGTCCTATTAGACATATAATTAGTCCAGTATAGAAATTATATATAGGGGTTGATGGGATTTTCGAACCACATACAATCATCTATAGTTTTCGAAAATCCTAGATTAATTTTAAGGAGAATTTTCGAACTCTGTCTCCCTTTTGTGAGAGAATTCAGTCTGTGATTTTTCCGAAAATTACATTCTGAATTCACAGATCAAATCTGTAAATCTCTTCGATAAACATCTGATTGATTTCTAGTGCAATCAATCAGAGATTTTCAGTTTTTTATTCGTGGACCTAATTCAGGAGTTGATCGAGCGAGTCATCGGTTCCTGAGATTTACAACAAGAGCAGATTTAATCTGTTGGAGTCCATAGTTCAAGCCATAGCTTGAAGAGGTAAAATTATAATTGTTATTATTATTTTACTTGTTTATTTAATCGTAAGGATTTGATACCCATGATATGGAATCGTTCCATATCAGAAAAAATTTTTTTTTTAACTTTCGCTGCTCCGGGTATCAGATCTAACTGATCTGAAAACGTGTTCCAACACAATATACACAATATAATATTCATGTGATTTTGTATGTGTAGTGGCTAGATTGATTTAAAACAACATTGAAAAAATTACTGGTAGGCTGACTTTTCTCTCGTATTATAACATTTTGATTAACATTTTCTTACAAATTACAATACTTTTGTGTCAACAATTAAAATTTAAAAATTTGACGTAATTTTGTATCAATAGAAGCAAAATATCAAATAATAATAGAGATTATTTTAATCTTATAATTTGATATTATTTATATTGTATCCCAAATTTTTTTTTTGTGTTACTAAAGTATCCCATGTTTTAGTACGTGCACAAAATGTTGGTAAAAAGAATTTCATGAAATACAAAAAAATATTGGGATGTTCAACGATTTGATCATTATATTAAAATTGAAGATTACAAGTAATATTTTTCTGTCATTTATATTATAATTTTATGATAAACTAAAATATGTGACATATTCTCTAGTAATTAACTACATAATTTTATTAACTCCATATTATTATTTGAAGTCTACTATTTTTATGGCACGAGATTACAACATAAAATTATTATATGAACTTTAGTAAATGCCAACATAATATTGGAATCAAGTCTTTATCAAGAACGTGTGATGGAAATATATATGTATATATATATATTACACTTTTTTGACTACTTAAATTTATAAATTACAATGACCCGAAGTAGCCCCCCGCCCCTTTTAGGTTTTACAACACGATTTTGGCAATAATTTATCCTTTTTATGTGAACAGAGATTATATTAAATTAAACTTTTTAAAAATGACTTGTTTATTGTTTTTTGTTGTTTTTTTTTTTTTTTTGCATTGTTACGTGAGGAGATATTACAAAGATATAAAATATAAATAAAGTTCATTATAGATGAATACTCGAACTGTTTTAAAGACTAAACTTCGTGGGTTGTCACCTGCATCACAAAGCAAAATAAGTGACGTCGGGGGTTGCCTGGCGAAAATACTTCGACGCTCAAGTCAGTATTTGCCTAATAAAAGTTCTAGAGAAACTAGAGCATGTGACTATAGAGTGCATACCTTAATAATAAGAAGACTTGAGTTATTTATAGATAGTCGGAGAGTTTCACGATCTTGAGCATCTTATGGGCTTTTAGGAATTTATGGGCCTTGATAAAATGTCCAAATAAATAACTAAATAATATGAGACCCAAATGGATTGAGTCACCGGGCTTGAGCCCGGAAAAAAGTCATTTGGGTAATAACCCATCATAATCCCCCCACTCTCGGGCATGTCGCATGCTTCGGGATGACCGAGAGTAGAAAATTTGGAGTTACCGTTATGGAGTAATTATAGTAGGAATGTGTTGGAATTGAATCGCAGATATTAGGAAGCAAAGTTCTAGTTGAATTAAAAATTATTGGATTTATAGTCCTGTCTGAATAATGAGCGTAAAATTGCAGTAGGATTGTGGTGTAATATGATAGGAATCAAAGTCCTGCCAGAATAATAATTGTAAAAACTCGATAGAACTCTGGCTGGATTACCATTATAAATTCAATACCGTAGTGTTTTCATCACAACTTACTAACTCAATATTGTTTCTAAATTTTTTATTGCAGTATTTTCTTGAGACCGCCCCAAAAAATAAAGGAGATACAATTAACTTTTTTTCCCATGACAGGTATTAATTGATTTTCCTTTATTTGTGTTTGACTTTTGGTACAATTTAGAAAGTTGCACTTTCTCTTTCCCCTTGGAAATGTGTTGTTCTCATGTTTTCCTGTTTCTTCTTCTTTTTCTATCATGCTTGAGATTTTGTGTGTATGTAACTATGTGCCGTTGTGCATCTATCCTCCCCTACTCCATGTTTATGCACTTCCACACCCATTCAAGGCTAACGACGCCGCGGCAGTGGCGGGGTGTGATCCGACGATGGTTTCCATCGACTTCCAGCCATGGTTAGCTACTTTGAGATGCTCCTCCCCGTCGATCAAGGATTAAGCTTTCCGATCTGGCCCGACGGAGCTGTGTCGTGGCTGCACGAGAGAGGGAGATGTCCGAGTTTGGTGGTTTCGGTGAGGGCTCATGTCGACTTCCAGCCATGGATTAGCTTTCAAGCGTTCCTGATCTGGCCCGACGGAGGCGGCGTCACTATGTTGTTTCTGTACGAGGATCGTGGCCGCGCGAGAAGGGTGGTTATTTTTGATTTACAGCCTTGGAGTTGCTTTCTCGAAAGCCTCCTGATCTGTAAGCGAAGAGAGGTGCGACAGAAGATCTTGGAGATGAGGTTCTCGCGTCGGCAGCAGATCAGAGAGAGGAGAGTAGCGACGGCTGTGGTATGGCGCGGCGATGAACTCCTTGGGCCGTGAGAGGGATGGATAGATGCATGTATATACACGCATATGCATATACGCACAAGTTGTTTGTTGTTGTATGTGTTTGATAATATTTTTTTTATTTGTGTTTAAATGCATGGTCTGCTTCATCATAAAATCATGAAAATTTTGATTTTTTCACTTTACAACTCTTGTATAATATTATAAAAATATTATGACTTGATGATTTGCATTGAGTGGTAGTGGTAAGGATGTAATAGATATATATATTTTAAAATATATATATTTGGTGGGATGTTCGCTCCAGGATAAGTTATTGTCCTTTTTGAAGGTGAACCGAAATACCAACATGTTTGTTGATCTAGTGAAACCTAGCGATGATAGTTAATGTGTAGTGACCCATTCCGGATCCACTACCTAATCAGAGTTTAGAGCATAATTAAGCATGCATTAAATAAATTGCTGCGGAAGACTTAAATAAAAACGGACCGGCAGAATACAACCGGTTAAATAAACCAATATACAACCCAATTGAATTACAAATAATCCTAAGGGTAGAAACCTAAAACTAATCCTGCTGTCTTCAAGGTCACTGGCTACTCCAGGCTCCTGGTGCTCAAACCTGCACCTACACCTGCCCCGTCGAATGGGGTGTCCAGATACACAGAAAATATTGGACGTGAGCTCTAAGCTCAATACGAAAGAACTGGTAAAACATACAAATATGATGCATGCAAATGGCAGGGTATCCATATCTGGGATAACTGTATACAAACTGCTCAGACTGGCGCCTTGGACATGAGCTCGTCACATCGGGGTCGCTAACCGCTGTGTGCGACCACTCACTCCTGTATCTCGGACGCGGACCACAGAGTCCTCTAGATGTCAGTACCTGGCTAAGCCCGTCGGACGCAAGGGTACTCGACATCAAAACGTCCAAACAGGGCTGAGCAACCCTAACTAGCTCATCTCAAAAGATGTACATGCACAATATGATATGTACATGCCGCGTAACAATATCCATGCAATAACATGTAAACACATAAATGCAACATATAAGCATGCATACCCGCTGGCAATCTCAGTCGGTACTTACTTGTCTTACTACAGGCAGTCCTAGCAGTCCTACTCTAGGTTCCAAGCCTAACATCAACTCTACAATGCAAATATCCATGCATTATCTAAATTTTTTTAAAATCCTTAACTAATCTATTGCATACTCCTAAATAATTTAAGAAGAACATAGCTATACTTGCGTTCGTCGTCAGCCCACTGATGGCGACTAATCACTACTGGAGTACCCCCCTTGTTGTTGCTACCCCACAACTCGAGCACAGCTCCGCTACTCGGGCACTGTCCCGCTACTATGTCAGACACTGTCTGACTATACTAAACATATTTCCAACTCCAACTCTTAAATAAGAGTACCCAAAGCCATAAAATAGATTCACGTGGGCGAAAGAGAGGAATTCGGAATTTGCACAAATGAGGAGCTCGAACCCCATATTTATAGAACACGATCGGACCGTCCGAGAGGAATTCGGAATTTTCACAAATGAGGAGCTCGAACCCTATATTTATAGAACACGATCGGACCGTCCGATCACGCCTTCGGAGCATCTGATCTGCTTTGGACCGTCCGATCGCCTCATCGGATCGTCTGATCTCCTCCACGCTTCCAACCAATCGCATGAAACCATGCACCTATCCCATACACTGTTCGGATGGTCCGATCTGGTCCTTCGGATCATCCAAACTCGATAAGTTTTCCGATCTGGACCGACGGAGCTTTGTCTTGGCTGCGCGAGAGAGGGAGCTGTCCGAGTTTGGTGGTTTCGGTGAGGGCTCATGTCGACTTCCAGCCAAGGATTAAATTTCAAGATTTTTTGATCTGGCTCGACGGAGGCGACGTGTGAGACCTCGGTTGTAAACATCTAATCTCGGATAATACTAATAATAAAGCATACAATAATCCAAGGTCCAAACAAAAAATAAAAAAAAAATCTTTTTTTTAAAAGGCCACGCCCTCGCGCAAGATGAACATCTCGCGCGTGCGCGCAGGCTACACATCCAGAGCCTCAACCGAAGGCTCGCACCCGCGCAAGATTGAATCTCGCTCGCGCGCCGGCCACCATTCCAGAGCCCCTGGAAATGCTCCCCGCGCTCGCATGAGATACCATCTCGCTCGCTCGCGGGTAGCCTGGGCAGAAAAATACAAGGCCAATAAATTTCTTCCGTGCTCGCTTTCAACATGCATTCAAATACATACACAAAACGGGGTGTAGAGAATACATGCAATATCAAAACATGCTTTCATAAGACCTAAGATCAACAAGAAGTCTAGATCGATAAAAGTTCCAAACATGCTTCGATTCTAGATTACGATCCGAATACAGAACAAGTTCGAATTACAATACATAACATGTAGTAGCCCGTAACCAATTAAAGAGATTAAGGAACTAATCGTATTTGCTAAAATTGAGTTTGGACGATCCGAAGTGGAGGATCGGAGGCTCCGAACGGGATCGGATAATCCGAAGGCGAGTTCGGACGCTCTGATCGTTCTGCCGACAGATGTCATGGATGACGTCATTGTGCTGACGTAAGAAATGACGTATTTTTGGGTTCGGACGACCCGAAGTCAAGATCGGATGGTCCGATCGTGTTCGGAGGGCCCGAAGTGGAGTTCGGACGGCCCGAACTCCGTTTATAAATAGGAGGGCCGAGTTTCACTTTCAGTCGCACCATTCACCTCTTCTCTCTCGATTCCTTGGTGTTCTAGCTTAGATCTAGGGCATTCTAGGCGTCCCGTGGGGAATCCGTAAGTGGAGTAACGATCCAGGCGTCGCAGCGGAGCTGCAGTCTAGTTTTGAGGCAACGACCGCAAAGGGCTAACGACGGACAAAGGTATATCTTTTGCTTCCTAAAAATATTTAGGAGTATGCAATAGCTTAGTTAAGGCTTTTAGAGCACTATATTGATATTAGTATCATTTGGCAGTGTAGTACAGATTATAGGCGTGGACCTAGAGCTGTTTAGCACTTGCCAAGTATTTGAGGTACAAAAGTGTTGTTCGAGATATCATGACTGAGTATGCATGTATTATGTGACTGCATGATTTATATGCCATGATTATATGCTGCATACATTTGCATCTTGTACTATCTCCTTTGAGATGTCTGTTAGTAGGGTTCTACCCTATCTTGTTAGTGGATGGATTTTCATCAATTTGGGTCCGGCGTATCCACTAGTATTTCGGTATGTGAGCCACCTCCTGAAGTGATGGCACAAGGTGCTACATACCAGGGCCCGGTCTGTCTCCGTTATCTATTCTTGACCTCTAGTCAGTAGGCAGTTCACTTGCATTCATGTATACTCTTACTCTCGTGCTGAGCGTTTTATGCTCACGTCTCGTACTCTGTGTTTCTGGACACCCCATTCCATGAGGCAGGTTTGCGATTGGATGAGACGGGTGGATCCAAGAGAGGCTAGGCAGTTGTTGGCCAGCTGAAGCTTCGCCTAGGTTTTTATTCTATTGTTATTGGGTTGTTACAACGTTCGATCTGGTTGTATAACTATTTGGTTACTTACAGATTCCTTGCCTTGGGATTTTAGTATTTTATATTGTTTATGGTTTCCGCAATTTAATTCTGATTTATATTTAATTAAGTTAATTGCATGTCTAAGTTCTGTTTAGTAGGTGATCTCGGTAAGGGTCACTACATAACAAGTTTGAGTTCTAACATGCTTCAATCTTAAACTAGATAAACATGCTGATTCGACTTCTAAACCGAGTCCCACTACTAACTCTCCCTCTTGATGCTAAACAGGTCTTCGCTGACTTGATCCTGCCCCTCCTGTTGCCAAGTACACATACAAAACAAAGCAACAATTGGATAACTCCGGTGAGAAAGATATTCCCAGTAAAAGCAACATAACAAGTAATACAACAATAAACATGCTTTCAAGACAACACCGTAATGAAATGCATGTCTTTAAAATCGGGATATCAATTCTGATAAACAAGGAATTGCTGCTCTGCTTTTGGGATCCTGAGGATGAGATCACGTAACAACTCACCGACTCTCCCAATTGAGGTGGTGCCATGTATCCCACTCCCCTAGACTTTGGTGCGACTATAAAGAGTATGCTGACACTAGGTGAACCTCTACACCTAGGCCACTCACAGTATATCCCCCAAAACGTCTAAACAAAAAAGGTTGTTCTGCCCGCTGAAATCAAAGGTTTGGCTCAATATGAATGCAAAAGAAAACATAAAGAATTAAGCCATATAACAAAATTCAATCAACAACAAAATACAAGTTCCACATGCTAGAACAAGTATTGATGCAATTATGTGATTTTAAGGGAAACTCGAGAACCAACTGTCCCGAGTATGCTATCCCGCTAACGATGACTGCTTTTACCTTTCAATGCAAGTAGCTCCAACTCTGTTGAAGAACGCGGCGATCAGATCAATCATGATTGATACCCGGTGCAGCGGAAGTTTAAAAATTTTATATGGAACAATTCCATAATGGGTATCAACCTTACGATTAAATTGTGTGTGTGTAAAAATTAAATAACGATTATAAATTTTTACCTCCAATCTCGAAGCGAGATTATGGACACCAACAGATTGCTCTGCTCTTGTTGTATATCCCTGGAACTGATGGACGAACTGTTCTTCAATCAGGTCCACGAACGGATATTTAATCCCTCTGATAGATTGCACTAGAAAATCTATCAGAAGTTTCTACGAAGAGATTAACGAATTTGATCCGTTAAACCAGAATGTAAATCAAAATTCACAGACTGGATTTTCCGAGCAGAGGGGGGAAGGGGTGCGGCCACTACTGAGAGAAAATCACTAGGTTTTCAAAAATTTGTGACCTGTTGTGTGTAATTTCTATACTGCAATAACTTATTTATAATATAGGCCACTAACAGCTTAGGGCCCATTAGTCATAAGTTCAAGCCCGACAAGCAAAGCCCGCATGTTCAGAAATTAATATAAAATTCATCGTGACTCCGATTGATAAACCGATTTCACCAATGTGCACAGAAACCATTTCTGCACCTTTTAAAGTCAAGATAAATTTTTCTGAATCCGAATTCAGTGGTTTCCAAAAATGTCCATCCCTATGTCATTTTAGGAAATCTTACTCCTCTACTCATAATTAAGAAGTCCAACTTCTTTGTTCATTAAATTTAACTCTTTAAATTTAACTATCTCAACGGGGATTAAAAATCCATTACTCTGTGTGACCTTCAATGGTTCAGGGATACAGCTAGCCGTGGGCTCACAACTCCTTGTGACTCGGAACAACAATTTCCGACTTGCCCATCGAATCATGGTAAGAGCGCCTAGCAACATCGCCCCATGATTCCCTAGGTATCACTGATAGTGCCTGCAAGAACCAATAGATTTTGGTTAGCGTACAGTACGGTCCCTTCATCCATATATCCCGATCGAATCAACAACCATTGGTATATCGAGAGTCGTTCGAGATTCGATAACTATGCAATACATCTTGAAGATCAAATAGTGACATCGCATGTGTTACTAAAAAACCATTTCTTAAAACACATCATGTACTCTGGCCAGAGATTCGTCACACTAATATCTCCTCAGATCGCATAGGATATCCACACTCGCAAGTATATGGTGAATCCTTGACAACAAAGCATCGACTCCTATATGTGTTGTAACTGTACCCAATCCCGACACCTGATGACCCCAATAGAGTCGGTAAACGAGTCAAAGCACAGTACTAGCATATAGAGTCTCAATGATGTTTCAAGTAGTAAGGACTAATGGTGTACAACCAAAACCGCGGACTTTATCCACTCGATAAGTGATAACCACTTGGAAAGTCCGGATAGGGTAGTTCGATCATTCATCATATGAATATCCATTTGCATGCTTCGAACATCTCTATGTTCCTTACCAATGAAACGTGGTACTCTGCATCGCAAATGCTAGTCTCAAACTCGAGCGATCCTTATCCTTATTATCGGACGGCTCAATCGACTAGGAACAGTTTAGAATATACAGTGACTATAAGATGTGTTTCATGATAGACATCTCCATGTTCTACCACATCTTACATACACTATAGTATATTCAAGGTCTTTATCAAAACAACAATAGTATATCACAATATAACGATATGAAGAAAGATAAAGTCATTGCCATTAATAAAAGTGTAAATTATATTAAACAAAAGATTGTTTATACAAAGAGTCATCAAAGCCCTTAGCCACAAGTTGGCTTACCGGGCACCCACTCTTTCAAACTCTGCATAAGCTACAACAAAAGGTTATATCAGAAACTATACACCTAACAACAACAACTGCTCAAGGTAATCTCTTTACCGTTATTCGTCCAACTCTTCGACGATCGAATGATGCTAACACAGGGCTCGACAAACTCCAAACGAATCTGTACGGAGACAATAGATGATCAACAACGACGATCAACTCACAAGCCAAAGTTAACCAACACAAAACGGTTCAAAATCTCTAAAACTCAAACCCGCGGCATAACGGCTATAAACTGATCAAACCGAAAACACAGACAACAGTATAATATCGATATCAACTCATATCAATGCTAAGACAACAATAAAAAAGCAATTCCAACATATCTCAAAATCTCATTTTCGAAAATAGGCTTCCAAAAATCATAACAAATCCAAACGTCGCTCTATTTCAAAATCGACTGAGTATAAACGATCAGAACTCTGCCAAGAACAACATAATCGAAACTCAATCGATTCTAACAACATCCGAAAAATAGAATGTATCTGATCGTAGAAAAACTTAAGATATAATGAAGCTCTCGCTGCAGTGATCGCTAAACTGCCTTCAGAATTAAATTCCAACGGACGGATCAAGCTCGGACTGAAATCTGGAAGATTGGAGTCACGTTTGGGCGCCTTCAATGGAGGAGGAACGAAATGGGGAAGGAGATGGAGTGCTTAGACAAGTCAACAATGAGTAGATAATATATAAAATCCATTATTTGCGTTTTAGTCCCTGAAATTTACAAAATTTGCAAAATAGACCCTGATCAAAATCAAGTCGGCTCTTGAACTCTGCAATCTCCGATTAACTCAAATAAACTCATTTAAGATAAAATCGGGGCGTTACAATTCTCCCCCTCTAATAAAAGTTTTCATCCTCGAAATCAAACACTGTAATGCCCCGATTTTTTTTTTATAATTGAGTTTAATCGAGATAATCAGAGTTTTCAGTATTTAAGAATCGTATTGATATTCGCAGGGGATTATTTTGCAAACTTGGAGAAATAAAGGACTGAAATGCAAAAGTTGGAATTTATGTATTTTATATCATCAACTTAGTTGACAAGTCTTCCCCCATACCTCTCCTTCCTCCCCTACCCTCTCTCTCTCGATTTCTCTCTCCCCGGAAACCATGAGATGCGATTTCCAAGCTTTTCTTTCCGCTCGATTCGCTCGATCCGACCGTTAGATTTTAATTTCGAGTTGAGATTCACGATCACCACAACGAGGGCTTCATTCTGACGTAAGTTTTGCTACGATCTCTTGAACTTCGATTTTGTTGAGTGGTCAGAATTTGATAATATTGGAGTATGTTATTCTTGAGCTAGCATAGATCGTGTATTCGAATTCGGTTTGGAAAAAGAACGAAGTTTGGATTTTATATGATTTTAGAGGTGAAATTCAAAAATGGTGATTTTGATTGAGGTTGGATTTGAGTTGTTTTGATGGATTGTGATGATGATTGAGTTATTGTGATTGTTGTTTGATGGTTTGTATTTCCGGATAGTTAATTTATAGTCGTTATGCCGTCGAAATCGAGTTCGAGTTATCGGTTTTTGTTTCGGTCTAGTTGAATATCGAATTTGATTGAGTTTGAATTCCGAATTGATTTTGAGTCCGTATTCGATGTTTTGGCAGTTGATTGAGGATTTGGGAGTTGATCGAACTTGGGAACTTGTTTATCGATTGAAGAATTGAAGACATTATATTATTGATAGTTGTATCGACTTTGAGTTTGTTATCCGAATAGACTATGATGTCAAGTTATCTCTTGTTGACAGGAATCACTTGAAGCTTCGAGAAAAGGTAAAAGTCGACAATGAAACGAATGGGAACGAATACTCGAGATCGACTTATTCTCGAGTTCCCGAAAATCACATACTACATGTTTAATTGCTTAAGTGAATTTGAGTGTTATTCTATTTTCACTTGCATTCCATATTGAGCCGATTTCTCGATTCGTTTTGAGATTAGACGATTTAGGGAGCTATATTGAAGTGGCTTTGGATTTTGAGTTTTTCCAATTGCCAGAATACTTCTTATAGTTGCTCTGAAGTCTAGGGGTTGAGTTAAATGACATCCACCCCGAATGGGTGTGTCGATGAGTTGTTGTGAGGACTTGGCCCCGGGATCCCAACCGAATAACGATTGATATTTCGATTATCTGATTTGATAGTCCCGAGTTTTTCATTCATGCTCATTTTGATTTGTTACTGATTATTACATTTCAATCTGAGGTGTTTACTTGATATTGCATGTCTGTCTCTTTTACTTAGAAATTATATTTCTAACCGGTTTATCCGGGTGTTGTCTTTGTTTGTATTTGTACTTGGCAACAGGAGGATCAGGAGCTGGACCAAGTCGTTTGGGTTAGCTCGGGGTGTGATGATAGAAGTGAGACACCATGTATCTTAGGGTCGTACCTTTTGGAGTTGTACTATTTTGTTTAGTCGAACGAACCCCTACAGTCAAACTTGTACTGTTAAACATCTTTTTGTTGGTGTTTCAACTCCTTAGATCTCATGTATTTATGATGTTTGAACCTTGGTTGCTTGAGTTTTTGAGTTTAGTTTGTTAGACTTTTCTTTTTTTGCCCTGGAGTTCAGCAGTTCGAGAGGGCGATGCAGGCGCGCTGTTGTTTTTGGAAGCGAGGGCGCGGGCGCGCTGTTGAATTTCGAAGAGAGGGCGCGGGCGCTTGGTTCTTGGCGCGGGCGCGCCATTGTTTTGCGAAGACTCGGCGCGGGCGCGCCTGATTATGGTGCGGGCGCGCAGTGCTTTTAAAAAAAAAAAATTGATTCGTTTTCCGCGGTTTATTGTGTTCGATTATGTTTATTTATTCAATAATGGAGGATTAGAAACGGGGTCTCACATTAGGTGGTATCAGAGCGATAAGATTCTTGGAGTCGAACTAGAGTGAGCGTGGTAGATCGAGTTCGCATGAATTGAACTCTCGCATGTGATTGATTTATTTAAATGGTTATTTTTAAATACGTGCGAGCATGATTTATTGATTCTTGAGTTAATTGAATTACATGAGTTGTGATTTAATTTATAAAGCATGAATTACGTGATATATATTTGTCCTTGTGCTATTATCTGTTCTCGTATATCATTGAGATTCATGAGTACTCAGAGCAGAGTTTTGGACACCGAGGTTATGAGATTGAGAATAAGTCTGAGATATTGTGTCCTAACCCTTGATATCAGATGGCACCTCGACGATCTTTGAGAAGGAATCAACCACCTTTGACTCCTCCTTCTACTGAGAATCTGCCGCCAGTTATAACTCCTCAGAACGATCAGGATAGTACAGGAGTGGATCAGTTTGATGCAACCGCGACCCCGATGGAGACTCTTTTGAAGAGATTCAGATCTTTTCGACCACCTACTTTAATGGGTACCGAGAACTCCGTTGCTTGTGAAAGTTGGCTAGATGAAATGGATGAGCTCTTCGATTCCCTCGACTATACCGATGACCGCAGAATCAGGTTAGTCAGTCATCAGTTGCAGGGTATTTCTAAGAATTGGTGGACCACAACCAAGAGAGAAAATGAGAATCGAGGCACCGCCATCACTTGAAATCTGTTCAAGACTGAATTCTACAAGCGTTTCTTTCCTGTCTCGTATCGAAAGGAAAAGGGTGCCGAATTTGCGAATCTGAAACAAGGGAACTTGAGCATTGAGGACTATGTGAGCAAATTTGACAGTCTCTTTTGCAGATAACGAGGAAGCCAAAGCCGACCATTTCATCAATGGCTTGAACCCTGAGATATTTACCTTGGTCAATACCGGAAGACCTAACAACTTCGCAGATGCTATGGATCAAGCGAAGGGAGCCGAAGCCGGATTCTTGATGCAACGAGGTAATCAGGTAGCTCCTCAGCAGCAGCAGAGATCTTTTCCGAATCAGCCTGTTCAGTTTCAGCCTCAGCAGTCTCAGTATCAGTACCAACCTTCTCAGCAGTCGAATCAGTCTCAGGGGGTTAAGGGAGGCAACAGTGGCAGAAACAGGCGAGATCAGTATCGGCCGAATGGGAAGAATTTCAAGAAGTCTGGTAACAGTTCATCGAGTTCCAGTGGCTCTAGACAGTTCAGTTCTGGGCAGAGTTCAGGGTTTTCTGGAGCTTCGTGCAGCAAGTGTGGAGGACGTCATCCCAGTGATCAGTGTCGAGGCGTGTTTGGTAGTTGCAATATCTGCCAGCAGCTGGGTCACTTTGCTAGAGTTTGTCCTCAGCGAGGATCCGATAGAGCTCAGAGCGGCAGTTCTTCTTGACTGCCAGCTCAGCCAGAGAGATCAGCTTCTGCAGTTCATTCTTTTCAGCCTCAGCAACAGAATCGTCAGGGAGGTAATCAGAACCAGAACCAACCTCCTCGACAGCAGGCGAGGGTGTTTGCCTTGACAGAGGATCAAGCCAATGCAGCCCCGAATGACGTGATAGCAGGTAACTGTTCGATTTTTGGTTATCCTGCATTTGTGTTGATTGATACGGGTGCTTCTCACTGTTTTATTTCTGAAAGATTTGTCGTGATACATGATTTATTTGCTGAGCCATTATCTGATGTTGTTTCTATTACTTCACCTTTGGGTGGAGGAATTGTTTCGGTGAGAATGGTCCGAAATTGTGTATTAAAATCCGAAGGGAATTCGATTGAGATTGACTGCATCGTACTTGGATTATCTGATTTTGACTGTATTATCGGGATTGATGCTCTGACCAAGTATAGGGCGACAGTAGATTGCTTTCAGAAAGTGGTTCGATTCAGACCTGAGATGGCAGACGATTGGAAGTTTTTTGGTAAGGGTTCTCGATCCAAAATTCCGTTGATTTCTGTGTTATTCATGTCTCGTTTGCTACAAAAAGGAGCAGAGGGATTCTTGATTTATGCAATGGATGTTCAAAAGTTTAGCCCTGAGTTGTATGAGATACCGGTGGTTAGCGAGTTTCCTGATGTTTTTCCAGACGAGATTCCTGATTTGCCGCCTATTCGAGACATCGAATTTAGCATTGAACTTGCACCAGGTACTCAGCCTATTTTGAAAGAACCTTACCGTATGGCTTCGTTAGAGTTGAAAGAATTGAAGGAACAGTTAGAAGATTTGATTGCCAAGAGATACATCCGACCTAGCGTGTCGCCTTAGGGTGCACCAGTGCTTTTTGTGAGGAATAAAGATGGTTCAATGCGACTTTGCATCAACTACCGTCAGTTGAATCAAGCGATGGTCAAGAACAAGTATCCTCTACCAAGAATCGACGATCTTTTTGAACAACTGCAAGGTTCTTCAGTGTATTCGAAGATAGATCTGCGATCAGGGTATCATCAGCTGAGATTTCGCGACGAGGATGTGCCGAAGACAGCTTTCAAAACCAGATATGGGCATTTTGAGTTCATAGTCATGCCGTTCGGTTTGACCAATGCTCCAGCAGTTTTTATGGACCTGATGAATCGCATCTTTCAGCGGTATTTGGATGAGTTCGTCATTATCTTCATCGACGACATTCTGATCTATTCGAAGAACCGTTCTGATCATGCCGAACATTTGAGAATCGTATTGCAGACTTTGCGAGCCGAACAGTTGTCTGCTAAGCTATCAAAGTGCGAGTTTTGGTTGGACCGAGTGGTTTTTCTAGGCCACATTGTATCAGGAGATGGAATATCTGTGAACCCCAGTAAGATCGAGGCAGTTATGAATTGGCAGAGACCGACATCAGTGCCAGAAATCCAAAGCTTCATGGGTTTAGCGGGGTATTATCGCCGATTTATCGAGGGTTTCTCTTCCATTACAAAGCCGATTACTCATTTGACCCAGAAGAATGCACCGTTTGTTTGGTCCGATAAGTGTGAGGCCAGTTTCATTGAGTTGAAGAAGAGATTGACGAGCGCTCCGATCTTGTATATTCCATCAGGTACTGGAGATTTCTCTGTGTACTGTGATGCTTCTCACCATGGTCTCGGGTGTACTCTTATGCAGAGGAAGCATGTCATAGCTTATGCTTCGAGGCAGCTGAAGCCGCACGAACTCGTTATCCGATCCATGATCTCGAGCTAGCTGCAATCGTGTTTGCTTTGAAGACTTGGCGCCATTACCTTTATGGTGAGTCGTTTGAGATATTTTCTGACCACAAGAGCCTGAAATACTTGTTTTCTCAGTCCGAGTTGAATATGAGACAGAGGAGATGGATGGATTTGCTTAAGAATTTCTACTGTGAGATCAAGAATTATCCTGGAAAGTTGAATGCAGCTGCAGACGCTCTTAGTCGAAAGCTTTGTTCTTTGTCTCTTTCTACGATTGGTGTCTCTCGTTTGATTGAAGACTGTTGTACTTCTGGTTTGGAGTTTGAGACCGATAGGAGATCCATCAGAGTTTTTGCGATTCAGGCCGAGCCAGAGTTGTTTCAGTCGATCAGAGAGGCTCAGAGATCTGATCCGAGCATTCAGAGTTCGATAGAAAAGGTCAGATCAGGTCATCAGTCAGAGTTTCAGGTCAGGGATGATGCTTTGTTTGTGAACAACCGTATAGTTGTGCCCGACGTTTCTGAGTTGAGACAGCGTATTCTACGAGAGACGCATTGCAGTCGGTTCAGTGTTCATCTAGGAGGCCGAAAGATGTATAACAATTTGAAGACTCAGTTTTGGTGGAAACAGTTGAAAGGAGATGTCACGAGGTTTGTGTCCCGTTGTCTGAATTGTCAACAAGTAAAAGCCGAGAGGAAGAAACCAGGTGGATTATTGCACATTTTCCCTATTCCGGAATGGAAGTGGGATCATATCTCTATGGATTTTGTCACAAAGCTACCGCGTTCAGTCAGAGGTTGTGATGCGATATGGGTAGTGATTGATCGGTTGACGAAATCTGCTTGTTTCATTCCTTACCGTATGACATACTGTCACGATCAAATGACCGAGTTGTATGTCAGAGAGGTTGCGAGATTTCACGGCGTGCCGAAGTTGATAGTATCAGATAGAGATCTGAGGTTCACTTCTCACTTTTGGCACAGTCTACAGGAGGCCTTGGGTACTTATTTGCACTTGAGCACAGCGTATCACCCTCAGACCGATGGTCAGTCCGAGCGTACGATCCAGACTTTGGAGGATATGCTTCGAGCTGTAGTGCTTGATTTTGGATCAGGTTGGCAGGAGTCCTTGCCTCTAGTGGAGTTTTCGTACAATAACAGCTTCCAGACGAGCATTGAAATGGCGCCTTTTGAAGCTTTGTACAGGAAGAAGTGCAGATCTCCGTTATTTTGGGATGAGATTTCAGAATCACCTGAGTTGGGTCCAGATATGATTCGCGATATGGCAGAGCAGGTGAAGTTAATCCGAGTCAGAATGAAGACAGCCCAAGATCGACAGGCCAAGTATGAGAATGTCAGACGCAGACCACTGTGTTTTGATCAGGGAGACCGTGTGTTTCTGAAGATTTCTCCGTTCAGGGGCACTGTCAGATTCGGAAAGAGAGGAAAGTTGTCGCCGAGATTCATTGGCCCGTATGAGATTCTGGAGAAGATAGGCGATCTTGCCTATAAGATTGCTCTTTCTCCGTCTCTTTCAGGTATCCACGATGTGTTTCACGTTTCGATGCTACGGAAATATCATCCGGATCCGTCTCACGTTCTTCAGCCAGACGAGGTCGAACTTGATGAGACTCTAAGTTACTTCAAGTGACCGATTCAGATTCTTGACAGAAAAGAGAAGCAGCTCAGAAACAAGTCGATTCCGTTGGTGAAGATTCAGTGGAGTCGTCACGGAGTTGAAGAAGCGACTTGGGAGACCGAATCCGATATGAGGCAGCGATTTCCAGAGTTGTTCGATTGAGGTGAGTTAGTCTTCAGTTTGATTCTTTCTGTTCAGTCTGTGATCTGTCAGATTTCGAGGACGAAATCGAATCTTAGAGGGGGAGAATTGTAATGCCCCGATTTTTTTTTTATAATTGAGTTTAATCGAGATAATCAGAGTTTTCAGTATTTAAGAATCGTATTGATATTCGCAGGGGATTATTTTGCAAACTTGGAGAAATAAAGGACTGAAATGCAAAAGTTTGAATTTATATATTTTATATCATCAACTTGGTTGACAAGTCTTCCCCCATACCTCTCCTTCCTCCCCTACCCTCTCTCTCTCGATTTCTCTCTCCCCAGAAACCATGAGAGGGGATTTCCAAGCTTTTCTTTCCGTTCGATTTGCTTGATCCGACTGTTAGATTTTCATTCCGAGTTGAGATTCACGATCACCACAACGAGGGCTTCATTCTGACGTAAGTTTTGCTACGATCTCTTGAACTTTGATTTTGTTGATTGGTCAGAATTTAATAATATTGGAGTATGTTATTCTTGAGCTAGCATAGATCGTGTATTCGAAGTCGGTTTGGAAAAAAAACGAAGTTTGGATTTTATATGATTTTAGAGGTGAAATTAGAAAATGGTGATTTTGATTGAGGTTGGATTTGAGTTGTTTTGATGGATTGTGATGATGATTGAGTTATTGTGATTATTGTTTGATGGTTTGTATTTCCGGATAGTCAATTTAAAGCCGTTATGCCGTCGAAATCGAGTTTGAGTTATCGGTTTTTGGTTCGGTCTAGTTGAATATCGAATTTGATTGAGTTTGAATTCCAAATTGATTTTGAGTCCGTATTCGATGTTTTGGCAGTTGATTGAGGATTTGGGAGTTGATCGAACTTGGGGACTTGTTTATCGATTGAAGAATTGAAGACGGTATATTATTGATAGTTGTATTGACTTTGAGTTTGTTATCCGAATAGACTATGATGTCAAGTTATCTCTTGTTGACAGGAATCACTTGAAGCTTCGAGAAAAGGTAAAAGTCGACAATGAAACGAATGGGAACGAATACTCGAGATCGACTTATTCTCGAGTTCCCGAAAATCACATACTACATGTTTAATTGCTTAAGTGAATTTGAGTGTTATTCTATTTTCACTTGCATTCCATATTGAGCCGATTTCTCGATTCGTTTTGAAATTAGACGATTTAGGGAGCTATATTGAAGTGGCTTTGGATTTCGAGTTTTTCCAATTGCCAGAATACTTCTTATAGTTGCTCTGAAGTCTAGGGGTTGAGTTAAACGACATCCACCCCGAATGGGTGTGTCGATGAGTTGTTGTGAGGACTTGGCCCCGGGATCCCAACCGAATAACGATTGATATTTCGATTATCTGATTGATAGTCCCGGGTTTTGAAGTCATGCATTCATTCATGCTCATTTTGATTTGTTACTGATTATTACATTTCAATCTGAGGTGTTTACTTGATATTGCATGCCTGTCTCTTTTACTTAGAAATTATATTTCTAACCGGTTTATCCGGGTGTTGTCTTTGTTTGTATGTGTACTTGGAAACAGGAGGATCAGGAGCTGGACCAAGTCGTTTGGGTTAGCTCGGGGTCTGATGATAGAAGTGAGACACCGTGTATCTTAGGGTCATACCTTTTGGAGTTGTACTATTTTGTTTAGTCAAACGAACCCCTACCGTCAAACTTGTACTGTTAAACATCGTTTTGTTGGTGTTTCAACTCCTTAGATCTCATGTATTTATGATGTTTGAACCTTGGTTGCTTGATTTTTTGAGTTTAGTTTGTTAGACTTTTCTTTTTTTGCCCTGGAGTTCAGCAGTTCGAGACGGCGGCGCGGGCGCGCTGTTCTTGGCGCGGGCGCATTGTTGATTTTTGAAGAGAGGGCGCAGACGCTTGGTTCTTGGCGCGGGCGCGCCGTTGTTTTGCAAAGACTCGGCGCGGGCGCGCAGTGCTTTTAAAAATAAAAATAAAAAAAATTTGATTCGTTTTCCGCGGTTTATTGTGTTCGATTATGTTTATTTATTCGATAATGGAGGATTAGAAACGGGGTCTCACAAACACGGTTTCTACACAAACTCTGTCTCTCAAATTACTCCTTTAAGTCCATCAATAGAATTTCGACTCATTACCGACAGAAAATCCTTCTATGCTCAGTCACAAATCGAATCATCTCTGGTTCCAACTCATGCGACACAGAAAGTCATCTCTAATAATGGGGATCTTCTCTCTTCTTGCACAAATCTTCGAAAGATGTCATTAAGATAACCATCTGTTAGCTGACGATTGTACGAAATCTCCACAAGAATCAAGAATTCGGCCAACTAGTGCTAAGTCGAGCACTACAACTCATGGCATCTCCTCTAACGTTCGTCTCGTCTGATCTGATTGTCCGTCGTTCTGATGATATTGAATAAAATAAGTTGCAATCAAACAACAAATATCTCCTCGAGGTCTATGCCGAAAGAACGAGCGCATCGAGGATCTCTGTCTAAACTGACCGAATTCGGAAAATCATAAAATCTGACAATTTCTGACAGAAAATCTAACATGTGATCGTGTCTGAGAATCATTCTGTAGTGAAAACACGGCAGATTCATCAATCGGTCAATCATAAGAGATAGTAGATAAAATAAGAACAAATCCTTCAACTTCTAAGATTAGAAAAGATCGCGGAAATATCTTCATAAGGAAACGATGCCAAAACTTCCAATCAATAAGATCGCTGCGAGCCCAAGTCCAGATCCAGGCCTTGAGTCTCGAGCAACTTCAGTTGTCTCGATGTCTAGAATAGAGCGTGATTCCTCCGAATAAGAGTATATACAAAACATCCATAAGAAGAAATATCGAGTACTAAAAGATCATCCTTACCGAATTCAAGAATACCGTAGTGCTAATCAACAAAATTCCATCACCAGGTCATAAAATCGAGGAAGACAACTCGATCCAAACAGAATTCAGACATCGAAGAATAACCTACAATTTCTCAGCAATAAAATCTGATATACGATTCTCAAAAAGATCTGAATAATCAGTACAACTCTCATTTCAAAAGACAAGCAAATCATCGATAAGAATTCCTAGTTTCAACTAATACTTCTGAAAGATCCGGTTAATAGAGGAATTAACAACTCTACAGGAGTATTCGTCAATTAGAACGACTCAACAAAAGTTTAGAGGCACGATAAACATTAACATATTCTTCAATAAGAAGGCAAGAGACTCACCAGTATCTAACAGTCCAATAAGAGCAGAAAAACCCAAATCAAACGTTACCTGTTATGTCATTATCGGGTGCAGCCTGAGTCTGATCCTCGGTCAGAGCATAAAATCGTGCCTACTGTCTGGGAGGTTGGTTCGCATGCTGGTTACCTTCCTGTCTATTCTGCTGCTAAGGTTGGAAAGAGTGGATAGTAGGTGCTTGTCTCTGAGGCTGAGTTGACTGCCGAGAAGAACTTCCACTCTGTGCTTGCTCAGGGACACGTTGAGAACACAATCTGGCAAAGTGTCCCGTCTGGTTACAGATATAGCAGCTTCCAAAAATACCTCTACACTGATCACTGAAGTGACGACCTCTGCAGTTGGCACAAGACATGCCTGACTGACTCAAACTCTGTCCCAATCCGAACTGCCTCAAGCCACTAGAGCTCAAAGAACTGCTTCCGTTATTCTTAAACTGCTTCCCTTTTGGATGATAGTAATCCTTTCTATTACCTCCACTGCTACCACCTTCAGAACTCGGTGGTTGATTCTGAAATTGAAAGGATTGATTCTGGTAATACGATGGTTGGTTCGGAAATTGACTAGGCTGCTGAGGCACAACTGGAGCTCCTCTCTGTCTCTACAAACCTGCTTTAGCTCCTTTTGCATGATTCATGGCATCCGCAAAATTATCAGGCCTAGTAGTGTTTACCAACATGAAGATGTCAGGGTTCAAACCATTAATGAACTGGTTGGCTTTTGCTTCTTTGTTGTCGGCAATGTGCGGTGCAAATCTCAGCAAACTATCAAACTTGGCTACGTACTCCTCAATATTCAGATTCCCCTGCCTCAGATTGGCAAACTCGGATCCATTCTCCTTTTGGTACGAAACTGGGAAAAACCGCTTATAAAATTCAGATTTGAAAAGATTCCAGTTAATAGCTGTACCTCGGTTCTCCATGGATCTCTTCGTCGTGATCCACCAGTTCTTAGCAACACCCCTCAGCTGATGAATAACCAACCTGGTTCTGCGGTCATCAGAATAGTCAAGGGAATCAAACAACTTATCAACGTCATCCAACCATCTCTCGCAGTCAACAGGATTCTCTGTACCCAGCAACAAAGGCGGATTAAACGAATGAAACCTCTTCAGCAAGGTTTCCATAGGAGTCGCTGTAGCATCCATCTGAACAGTTTCAGTACTAGCTTGCTCATTCGGTGGAGTAACTGGCGGTGGGTTTTTGTTAATAACTCGATGAGGACCCATATGATAATCAAAGGTTAGGACACAAGATATCTCAATCGCTACAATCGGTGCCCTTACAACCGTTCAGAATACCGGATACCAGTCGATAACAGAAACAGTTATATCTCAAGTAGATCATGCTTTATAAATTTAATCACATAAGCATGTAATTCAATTAATTCTCAAATAATAAAGCATTCTCGCATGGAATTAAATAAACAATTAAATAACTCAATCACATGCAAGGAGCCAATACACGCAGACTCGATCTACCCCGCTCACTCTAGTTCAACCAAAAAATTATCGCTCTGATACCACTTAATGTGAGACCTCGGTTCTAAACATCTAATCTCGGATAATACTAATAATAAAGTATACAATAATCCAAGGTCCAAACAATAAATAAAAAATAATAATTTTTAAAAGGCCACGCGCTGGCATCTCACGCGCGCGCAGGCTACACATCCAGAGCCTCAACCGAAGGCTCACGCCCGCGCGAGATGGAATCTCGCTCGCGCGTAGGCCACCATTCCAGAGCCCCTGGAAATGCTCCCCGCGCGCGCGCGGGTAGCCTGGGCAGAAAAATACAAGGCCAATAAATTTCTTCCGTGCTCGCTTTCAACATGCATTCAAATACATACACAAAACGGGGTGTAGAGAATACACGCAATATCAAAACATGCTTTCATAATACCTAAGATCAACAAGAAGTCTAGATCGATAAAAGTTCCAAGCATGCTTCAATTCTAGATTACGATCCGAATACAGAACAAGTTTGAATTACAATACATAACAAGTTCGAGTTCTAACATGCTTCAATCTTAAACTAGATAAACATGCTGATTCGACTTCTAAACCGAGTCCCACTACTAAATCTCCCTCTTGATGTTAACCAGGTCTTCGTTGACTTGATCATTCCCCTCCTGTTGCCAAGTACACATACAAAACAAAGCAATAGCCAGATAACTCCGGTGAGAAAGATATTCCTAGTAAAAGCAATATAACAAGTAATACAAAAATAAACATGTTTTCAAGACAACAACGTAATGAAATGCATGTCTTTAAAATTGGGATATCAATTCTGATAAACAAGGGAATGCTGCTTTGCTTTTGGGATCCCGAGGATGAGATCACGTAACAACTCACCGACTTTCCCAATCGAGTTGGTGCCACGTATCCCACTCCCCTAGACTTTGGTGCGACTATAAGAAGTATGCTGACACTAGGTGAACCTCTACACCCAGGCCACTCACAGTATAGCCCCCAAAACGTCTAAACAAAAAGGGATGTTCTACATAAAGCATTAATCCATATAACAAAACTCAATCAACAACAAAATACAAGTTCCACATGCTAGAACAAGTATTGATGCAATTATGTGATTATAAGGGAAACTCGAGAACCAACTGTCCCGAGTATGCTATCCCGCTAACGATGACTGCTTTTACCTTTCAATGCAAGTAACTCCAACTCTGGATAAGCTACAACAAAAGAATATATCAGAAACTAGACACCTAACAACAACAACTGCTCAAGGTAATCTCTTTACCGTTCTTCGTCCAACTCTTCGACGATCGAATGCTGCTAACACAGGGCTTGACAAACTCCAAACGAATCTGTACGGAGACAATATATGATCAACAACGACGATAAACTCACAAGCCAAAGTTCAACAACAAAAAAAAAACGGTTCAAAATCTCTAAAACTCAAACCGGCGGCATAACGGCTATAAACTAATCAAACCGGAAACACAAACAACAGTAAAATATCAATATCAACTCATTTCAATTCTAAGACAACAACAACAAAGCAATTCCAACACATCTCAAAATCTCATTTTTGAAAATAGGCTTCCAAAAATCATAACAAATTCGAACGTCGCTCTATTTCAAAACCGACTGAGTATAAACGATCAAAACTCTGCCAAGAACAACATACTCGAAACTCAATCGATTCTAAAAACATCCGAAAAATAGAATGTATCTGATCGTAGAAAAATTTACGATATAACAAAGCTCTCGCTGCAGTGATCGCTAAACTACCTTCAGAATTAAATTCCAACGGACTGATCAAGCTCGGACTGAAATCTTGAAGATTGGAGTCACGTTTGGGCGCCTTCAATGGAGGAGGAACGAAATGGGGAAGGAGATGGAGTGCTTAGACAAGTCAAAAATGAGTATATAATATATAAAATCCATTATTTGCGTTTTAGTCCCTGAAATTTCCAAAATTTGCAAAATAGACCCTGATCAAAATCAAGTCGGCTCTTGAACTTTTCAATCTCCGATTAACTCAAATTAACTCATTTAAAATAAAATTGGGGTGTTACACGCCGTCACTATGTTATTTCTGTAAGAGGAGCATGGCCGCGCGAGAAGGGTGGTGATTTTTTATTTACAGCCTTGGAGTTGCTTTCTCGAAATCCTCCTGATCTGTAAGCGAAGAGAGGTGCGACAACAGATATTGGAGATGAGGTTCTCGCGTCGATAGCAGATCGAGGAGAGGAGAGTAGCGACGGCTGTGGTATGGCTCGGCGATGAACTCCTTGGGCTGTGAGAGGGATGTATATATGCATGTATATACACGCGTATGCATATACGCACATGTTATTTGTTGTTGTATGTGTTTGATAATAATTTTTTTTATTTGTGTTTAAATGCATGGTCTGATTTATCATAAAATCGTGAAAATTTTGATTTTATCACTTTACAAATTTTGTATAATATTTTAAAAATATTATGACTTGATGAGTTGCATTGAGTGGTAGTGGTAAGGATGTAATAGATATATATTTTTTAAAATATATATATATATTTGGTGGGATGTCCGCTCCGGGATAAGTTATTGTCCTTTTTTAAGGTGAACCGAAATACCAACATGTTTGTTGATCTAGTGGAACCTAGCTGATCCCACTTTATTTGCTAGGTGGTGAGGTATCCCGGGACTGTATTTTTGTCGTCTTGACCTCTTACAGCATCGTGGCTTGGGTAGTCCTACAGGGCCGACCAAGCCTCTAATGGATGAGTAGCCTTAATGATTGCATGGGTCGTGACGTATGAGTTAAGCATTCTTCAACGGAGCCGGGTTCCTTCCTATATAATTAAATAAAAAAGTAAACAAATCAACGTAAGTTTATTATTAAACTTAAAATAAAAGAGAATTAAAGAAAATTTTCGATCTGCAGAGCAAATAAAATAGCGACAAGCAATTTATTTTAGCTTGCAGGTGTTTGCTCTATGAGTATAGAGTTTCTTTAGATTGACATGACTCTTTGTCCTGCGTTATATTTCATAGTTTTTTTTTCGTCTCGTTTTCTTTTTCTTGAGAAGTGCAACTCAACAGTTTCCTCGATGCGGATGTATTTTTCGGCTTTAGACAACACAGCTACTCCAAGGTGTTCGGGGATTTTCCTGCTATAGATTCATTGAACCTCCAGGATGCAAGTTCTGCTGCATTATTCCAGATAACATAGCGTGGTTCACGTGTGGGACTTCATGAACCGTGTGAGTAAATCTCTTAACATAGTCTCTCAAACTTTCCTTTTCATTTTGAACCATTGTGAATAAGTATGCTGTTCTATTCATGTATTTCTTGTTAATTGAGAATTTTTGGATGAAACGTTGGATGAGTTGCTCCAATTTGGAAATGGATTCGGGTGACATCTTATTGAACCATGTGAGAGCTCTCTCTGATAACTTTTTTTCGAAATATCTTTTAGTAATCCGCATCTGTAATGTCATACAAATCTGCTTTCGCATAGTATTTTTCAATATGATCTTGAGGATCGCTAGTTCCATCGAACTCAGGTAGGCTGGGGATTTTGAATCCCTTAGGCAATGCTTTAGATAGAATGGCGTTAATGAAAGGGCTCCGACGTACAGACAAGATTGCTGACGAATTCTCTCCAGTTACATATGTAAAGCCCCAAAAAATATTTAATTTTAATCCGAGAATATTTAATTTTGGAATTTTTAGAGTTTATATTTAAATTATAATATTCTTAAATTATTTAGGTTTGAAATTGAATTAAATCGCTTTTCCATGGACTGAATTGCAAATAGTGAAAAGGGCAGGGAGTGCAAATATGCTACTATTTATCACATTTCTCACTTCATTGAGCACTTACACGTGTGAAACCAATCAGATGAGAGGGAGGAAGACCAGATACTATTCTCATCAGATGAGAGGGAGGAAGACCAGATACTATTCTCACACCATTTTCATCTTTCAAAAGATTCGATTTCTCGACATCCGTCCGTCAGAATTAAGTTCTGAACATATATCTGTGATCACCGCTCCGACAGCTACGTTCTGGTATATATTTTCTGAATTTCTTTCATACTTTGAATTTTGATGTATGATGAAGTTTGAATATTATTGGTTGTATATGTTCATGAGCTAGCATCGATTATGTATTTAAAGACGGATCGAGGAAAGAACGTCGATTGAGTTTGTTATGATTTTCTGAAGCTATTTTCTAAAATTCCTATTTCAGATTATTGATTGAGGCGTGTATGTGTGTTATGAGGATGGTTATATCTTGTATTGAGTTGAAAGAATTATTAGATTGTTGTTGTTTGAGGTGTGGTTATCGGATTTGTATCGTTACGCTGCCGGTTTTGATTTGAAGTTGTTTTGATGGCCTATGATTGAGCTGAAGTGTTATTTGAGTTGGTGTTGATATGTGCATATGTATCCTTTATTTTCAGATTGATATTAAAGATTATCGAGTCGAGAATTTTCGATTGCAATCGGTGACGACTTGATCAAGGTTGGAAGTTATTTCTTGAGAATGGAATGATGAGATTTTAATAGTTTTTGATATAGGTGTTTTTTTATTATAATGTTCAGATTTGAAGCATTCCGGAACAAGATTGAAAGGTATAAAATGATATCAGTCGAAGAGGGATTTTGATACTCGAGGTTGCTGTATCTCGAGTTTTCCTCGAAGCAAATCACATACTAGTTGTTTTATGATTATGTTTTAGATTTAGACTTGAGTTTATGATTCATCTCATGTAGTGAATCTTTGATTTGATTGATGTTAATGACTTCATGTTGGTTACGAAGCGAAGAGAATGGATATCCATATTAAGATCGTATACGAATCTTGACATCGGGATTCAGATATGAATCTTGAGGCCTTGAGCGGCTTAAAACCTCGATGAAAGACGTCGGTTACGAAGTTTTACTGTTTTATTTAAATCTTGAGTTGATTTATGATTGTTAAATTAAAGCATGTATATATCTTTTATACTGGGATTGATTTCTCACCGGATTATATCCGGCTATTGCTTTGTTTTGTATGTGTGCATGGCAATAGGAGGGGCAGGACCTGGTCAAAGATTACCTTGATAGCTCGTGAGAGAATCTAGCACGTGTGGACTCGGGTCTTAGCTGCGATGTATGTGCAATAGCTTCTAAATATGTTAGAAACCAAGTGATGGTTGTTATGTTGAAGAACATATGAAACTTGTATGTATCTTTAGCTAGTTTGGATACTGGGAACTAGTAGTTTGATGTAAGAGAGCTAGAATATTGTTCTTGAACTTGTTACCTATGTATATACCTGTTTTTGGTATTGAGATAACATGTTTTGGAATTGACAAAGGAAGAGAAATCAAGTCTTGAACAGAGTTTGACAGCAAAAGCAGTCTGCACAATTTCGAGCAGAGCATGCACGCTCGATCGGTTGTGTTTGACCGATCGAGCGAGGCATGTTAATTTTCAAACCCGAGAGTTTGCATAATCTGCTCGCTC